>NC_056741.1:1798245905-1798545905 GCF_019279795.1 Protopterus annectens | reverse complement strand
AAAAGCTATTAAAAATTGTATATATATTAATGTTATCAGTAATAAGTATTCTTTACAATGATAATAGTCAGTGCATTCACAGTCTTTCCATAAATACTATATTGTAATGCGCATAAATCCCAAATTATATTTTTTGCTAAACTTTCACAAATTAATTCTTCTATCTTGGAAACTGTACAACCTAGACATGTATTGTTAGAACATTTTTGTTAACCAGACATGAGCTTTCACATGACAACAAGAAATTCCTGTATGAGTGCATGTTTAATATGCTATTTACATAAATATGAAAACATTTGCTTCATTGTATAATTAGCAATATAAATAAATCTGAATGTCACTCAGGATGTGCAACTTACACTGCAAGTTTCACTGACTGTTTTCTTCAATGACATCTAAGGTTTCACATGATGTCATGTGATAGTTTGCAAGTCACTTGTTTTTTGAACCAAGGACATTGGGAGGCATGCTCACTGTACATGCAGTTTACCTGCAGTGTGTGTGTGTGTGGGGGGTACAATCTGGCAGGCAAATAAAATAGCCAGTGGCGTCTCGTGGTATCAGACTGCTGGGCTGAAGCCCCCCCCCCAACTTTCTCCAAAAAAGAAAAAGAAAAAAGTTTAAGTATTAAGCTTTACACACTAGTAGCAGTTCGAACTGCAAGCTAGTGTGTAAAATCAAATGCGATTCTACCTGGAACTTGGAGCAGCCTGATTTCCGCTTTAAAAAAAAAAAATTCTTTTCTTTTTTGCCTCCGTACTGTTTTAAAAACAGTCTGGATTGGGAAGACCACAGGCATCAATGAAGGTGCCCAGAAGTCATTGTGTTTTTTTCCTGGCAGGGTCAGACAGATACTAGTGGTCTGTGTGTTTCAGTGGCTGTTGGTGATTTTTTTTTTTTTATATTATGTATCCTGACAGGGTTAACCAGACACTAGGGAGGCAATGTGTTTTCAAGACAGATGATTTTCTCTTTTTAACATAATACACTGGCAGGGTCAACTGCATTTTAGTGGTCTGTGTGTTTTGGAGGCAGTTGATGACTTTTTTTTTTAATGTAATATCCTAGCAGGGTTAACCAGATATAGGGAGGCAATGTGCTTTGGGAACTGTTGATTCTCTTTTTTAACATAATACAGTTGCAAGATTGACCACATTCTAGTTGTCTGTGTGTTTTGGGGGCAGTTGATTACTTTTTTTTAAGTATAATATCCTAGCAGGTGTCAGAGATACTAGGTATGCAGTGTGTTCTGGGGGGCTATTTATCAGTGACATGTTTTGTTTAACCTAATATCGTTTCGCAGGGTTAGTCAAGATACAGTGGGATGGTTTGTCAATATTTTGTTATTGAAACAAGCTCTAGTCTTGCATTAGTAAAGTGTATATAGGTCAACTGAAGTAAGATCACATGCAAGTTCCTGGCTATTTGATGTGAAAGAAATACAGTAATGTCACTTTGGTCTTTTATTTTCATTATTTTAAACCTTGTAGGCTCAAAGCAGATTCTCTGGATAGGCAGTTGGGATGGGGCGATACATGTGTGCGAATGAAATGACTGCAGTTCTAACTTGATTTGCAACAGTAATGTGCATTTGAGTGAAGTAAGATCGACCACGAGCTCCTAGCTTTTGAGTTTTGTTTATCTGAAATAAAAAAATACTTAGGTTAATGACTGTGTCTTCTTTTTTTTTGGTAGTTTTTGTTTTTAACCTCGCAAGATCAAATCATATACTGTGGGTGGGGGTAGGTAGGCAGTGGAGATTGGGGCTGTGTGAAAGATACTAGCCCTGATGTTTATTGTCGTTGTAATTCCAGCTTTGCAAAATTAATACTTTTCTGTCTGTGCTGTAAGATGAATTTAAAATTAGCATGTTTATGACTAATTCTTAATGTAAGTTATTTCATATCTGTTCATGTATATACTGAATGTTTAAAATGTTTCTAAAATGTTGGAGGTTTTCTCCCTGGACATATGCTTAAGTTTTTTTTTTTTCCTCAACTCAAGCTGGTTGCAAAAACCCAGGTAAACAAAAGTAAAATAAATAAAAAGAAATGTATATTTAGCTGACAAACACAAGTTCTAACTAATGTTTCTTCAACAAAATGGAAGTAATGCAAGTATCCAACCCAGCTGTTACTATTATTTCTACTTTAATCCTGACAGGGTAAAAAGCAGTTACTTTAGTTAGGTAATGGGGGGTGTTTGTGAATTAAATGAGTTCACTGGCCTTGCTGTTTACTGTTGTAATTGTGGCTTTGCAAAATTAATGTGTGTTTGGGTAGTCAGCTGTCCTACAAGCCTGTAACTACTGTTCCTGTGCAACAGAGTAAATTAATGCAATGATTGCTATTTTCATTTTAATGCTGGCAGGGTCAAAGCAGATACTTTAGGCCGACAATTGATATGATGGCCATTTGTGGAAGAAATGCTTGGCACAGTAGCTTTGGTATAATAATTATAGCTTTGCAGGACTAATGTGTGTTTGGGTGAAACAAGATAGAATGCAAAATCTGACTACTTGCATGCATCACTTCAGTACAGTAATGAAAACATTATTATTGATGCTGGCAAGGCCAAGCCACCCACCTTAGGTAAGGGACAGGTATGGGGGGTGTTTGTAAGTGAAATTAGTGGTCCTACTATTTACTGTTACAATTCTGCCTTAGCGAGACTGCTGTGCATTTGGGTATGCTTACTGACACTTGGACTATTTGATAATGTCTTGGTATTTCTGTTTAACTGGTATTCATGTGTGGCATGTGTGTGTGAGTGATTGGGGTAAATGGGAAGGTATTTTGTTTTTTGACCCACGAAAATGCACTTTTGGAATGAAATGCTCATGCTGCTTCATCATGCAAGTAATTACCATCCTGGCTTATGGTTGCCAATGATCCATTCAGTAAGCAGCATTGTGAAAGGGTTGTGGCTTGGTCAGCGGTTTAAGGAAGTGCAAGGACAGCAATGTGTTGTGGATGTGGCTTGTTGGGAGCTGTAGTCTGGGAGCTGTGAGTGCAAATCTGAAAATCCTGCCTACTCCCTTGTTTTGAAGTAGTACATACATACATAAATATTGCTTGTTTTCATAATCACAAACAAGTAGCAGTATCTTGGGTATAGTGTGATCTAAATAGACATTAACAGTGAATGTCCCTGTCTCACACAGTGGTATATCGCACACACACCTCAGTAACATCCAGGGCTCTCAGTTATGAAAAATATGAAAACAAGTATGAATAATAACTGACAAATAGTGATTAATTGCTCTAATGCAGCACATCCTAGATTTGCAATCCTAGTGTTATTTTGTTAATAACTATTTGCACTTCCTAATACTGCCTGTTATTAGCTGGTAAGTTGCTTAGTTAAAGAAGCCAGACCCAAAAAGGGGTGGATGGCACGTGAGGGATTTGTGCTTTGCCTTTGATCCTGTAACAGTGACACCCAGAGAACAGAATCCACATTACCAAGGCAATGTGTATGCAATGCAGCATTCACATACACAGAATACAGGGAGCACTTAAAACTTGAAATGGCAGCATTAAGAATCCCTTACTTTTTTATGCAGATGCGCATTTTATTCCGCACCTTCTTGTGGTACAACATTTATGCCTTACAAAACAATATATGGAACAGGTACAATGTTTTGAAGAGAAACATGATCTCTCAGTAGGCCCAAATCATAGTAATTATGTAAGTATACATTCTGTAGTCTTCTTCTTTCAGCTTTTCCCGGTTAGGGGTCGCCACAGCGGAACTCTGGTCTGCTAATGATTGGCAGTGGTTTTTACGGTGCTGAGTTGCCAGCCCTACGCCCAACCTTCAAAAAAGGCACACCCATTCATGCACGCACCTACCTGCATGTCTTTAGATGTCACTCGACCACGGGGAGGACATGCAGACTCCACACAGAAGGTGCTCCAGCCGAGAATCGAATAGGAGAACCTCTTGCTGTGAGGTACAACGCTAACCGCTGCACGACCGCGGGCTAGTACAGTTTCCTAACACTGTACTGTTGTATGTTTATATATATAATTTACTGTGCTTTTCTAAATTATGAAGTGTACATTATACTGAATTGTACAGTTATGTACAACAGTTATCGGTCAGCATTTTACATGTTAAAACTGTTTTAGTCGGTACCTTATCAGGTAATAGCCACTGAAATTTGGAATTTCCTTTGATATGACATCAGAATTGTATCCAGACTCTCGCTTTTTAAATTCTACCTGCTAACCCACCAGAAGGAGTCATTTACCTGCAAATGCTTTAAATAGCTTAACAATATCAAAGTGCCAAAGATGAATCTAATAATTGCCCTAGTCAAATTTAATGTACTAAACACCATTTTTATCGCACTCAGTAACTACCCTATCTAGCATAGGAACTGTTGCACAGTTTTCTTATCTGTTTTCTATACTATAAAGCCACTGCATTATAATGTGATTTGATTTCAAGACAAATTTGAGCTACAGTTGTAAACAACTTTCTCAACCTTCACTCCAGTACTGTCATGTACACAGAGAGCACTGAGCATTGTATATAAACCTGCACTGCATGCACTCATCCATTCATTATGTTAAGTATGACCTTATATCCATGGGCTGTCATAAGGCCCATGTCCTTGCTCAAGATATCTTCTGTCCAGTATACCTACCCGGTCAAAAGATGAATAAGTAAAAGATAATGGTATATTAAAAATGTAAGAGGAAATCAAAGATAAGTAATGTTTACATAATAGAAGATGTTATGTTGTCCTATCTTGCCTTCATTCTTACTGGATGGGTTCAGAGCCGATCCTCTTCCCCGACTCGGACGAATATTCTAGCTCGAAGTCTCTCACTTGCCTCGTGGCTGAATATGTATCCCATCATGCAGTGGTGTAATTCCCCAGATCTTGTTTGACGCTTTACGAGTTCGGATCCTCTCTCCTTGGTCTTGGCTAAGTTTCTTTAAAGCTTTATATTTTTACTTGTATTTAGCTATAATATACTTAATTAATCTAGTTTGAGTAATTTAGAAACTTTTTCTTCTGTAGTTGTGTGTGCAATTTAATCTTGCTACTGTGTTTGTTGCTTGATGGCCGTCATTTAGTCGCAAGGCCATTTTTCCCTTTTTCCCATCAATTTTTGTCGGTAAGAATAGTGATTAGAGTGTGTATTCCCTTGTCTGTGTGTATTAGCTTGTTTTAGTTAGAGAGCTAAGTGTCTGCTTAACTTAGAGGGTTTGTCCTGTGTCTCCCTTGTTGTAGCTCTACTAGGTGCGTTTAAGTTAGAGGGCATAGTGCCCGTTTAATTTAGAAGCCAGAGCTGTTCCTTTTGTTCCTTTTTTCTTCAACAGATGTGCTGTGTTATAGTGTGTAACTAAAATATTTAAATATTGCATGTGTTAGATTTTTCTGTGGAGGTGTAATTTAGTGTTTACTACTTTGTTAATATTAGTAGTTGTGTTTTCTTCATATAATGTCAAAGAAACGTAGAGAGAAGGAACCTAAGCCTTCTGGCTTTAAAAAGTGCCAGAAATGTTCACAAAAGATGTCAATCATTGATGGACATAATATTTGTGTTTATTGTTTGGGGGCCATTCACCTCCAAGAGACATGTACGTTCTGTCATTCTTTCAGCTCCTGTGTCTTACAGGAAAGAAAGAAAGAACAAGCTAATTCTCAAAGGACTCCCGAGACCATCTTCCTCTTCTTCTTCGGCTCGTTCGGAGCAATCTCAAAAATTGGCAAAAGCTTCTGAAACATCACTCTCCTCAGCTACACAGCCCTCAGAACCAAGAGAGATCATTGATTTGGACAAATTAAGTCCTTTGGCTCAACAGCCTTTGGAACCGAAAGAGACTACTTTTCAGACCCGGTCCCCTGAACTACTACCAGTCTCCCCTACCTTGAGACCTCCCATATTGGAGAGATCTCGCTCACCAACCCTCTCCTCCAGGTCCTCTAGGAGCTTGTCGGACAGTGACGTGAACAGGGTGGTGCCCAGAGTTTTGAAGTTGCCAGCGCAGGCTAAATTGTTTGCGGCTCCAACCCAACCAGTTTTAGAGCCATCCAAGACTGTTACATCCATGACCATTCCTCCTCCGAGCCAAGCTGGATCTTTGAAGCTGGAGTGCCAGATACCACTTGCTGGTAGACTCTTCAGTTCTGAGACCCCTCCAGGAGAATTCGGAACCTATTCTTGCTCTGACACTCTTGGTGCTGTCCATAGTTTCTAGGAGCCGAAGCTCTCTGGTCAGCTCTGGGGGGGAAGCGCAGACCCGAGTTTCTTCAGTTCCGAGTTTACCTCTCGGAGCTTTGGCTAGGCTGAGCTCGGCTCCTACATCAGCCTTGGAGATGATCTCTGTGGAGCCGGGGATTCCCTCTGCTTCCTTGGAACTGGAGGTGTCCTTGGAGCTGGTGGATCTGCCTTCGAGCTGATGAGTGTGCTGTCCCCACCTGCAGCTCTACGCAAGGATACTGGTATTCTCCCCCCCCAAGGTACCGGCTTCTGTCTCTGCACCACCCCATCCACAGGACAGCAGAGATTCAGAACCTCAGGGAACCCCATTGAGTGAGCCCCACTCTTCCCGAGACCTCCCCAGAATATCCTTCTGAGGAGGCTCCTCAAAAGAGAACATGCAAGAGGAAGCATATAGACTTCCCTGATGAGTCCATCACCTCTTGACACTGACCTCGAGGAGTTAGAAGGGTCCCCACGGTCATCCTCTGAAGATATCTCCTTTGCAGATATCTTAGAAATCCTGAAACAGAAAGGCGGCTGGAAAACTATCAACCCTTCTGATGAGGATCTCAGCTTTCAGTCTCCTGGGTGTATCTGCCTTTGGACGAGCCATTGGACTTGGTTAGTCGAAAGGCATGGGAGTCACCAGACACTATGGAACCAGTCCCTCAGAGGCCAAATAAGTTTTTATCAGCCCCATCTGAAAAGGATTTTCTCACAAAAGGTGTTTCTGTAGATGCTATGGTGGTGGCAGCAGCCACCAAGAAGGAACTTTCTGAAACATCCTCATCTGTTCATCCACCGAATAAGGACTCTTGAACGATGGACAGATACGGGAAGTGTATTTTTCGTTAGCGACTTTTACCCTCAGTTCGCTGAACTACTTTATGCACTTCACGAGACTACAAAGAGATCTCCTGAAGGAGTTAGGAGATGCTCTCCAGGGTTCATTAGCTGCGGGGGTTTCAGAAAAGGTAACCTCTCGGCTATCTACCTTAAATTCCATCATTAACTTCTCCATGAGACTGATATCCTATGCAGCGGATGGAGCAAGCAGATTAGTGGGTTCAGGAGTTTCCTTGAGGAGACACTCCTGGATGCGCTTGTGTAAATTTGCGGAGCCTTTCAAGTCTACCTTTTTAATGCCCCTTTTGATGGTTCCTCACTTTTTGGACCCAAAGTCAAAGATACACTCACCAGAGGTGAGCAGGAAGGCAAAACTCTCTCTGCCTTTGGAGTACATTTTTCTGTACCTTCAAAACCTTACCTTAAAGGTCAGAAGAGTGTGAAAATGTGGTTCAAAAGATCCCAGGGAGTTTTACAGGACACACAAGGTGAACCCTTCCCCAGGGGCTGAGGGGGAGGCAATAATGGTAGATGTCATCCTCAAGGCAGAGGGGGTTCTCAAAACCAGGGTGACCATGATTTCTTTTGCAGCCAGCCCTACCAGTGCTCCTTGAAAGGAGGCACATCTGCTCTACTCTGGAGGCAGTCGGAGGGGCAGGTAACTTTGTATCCAGAAGCCTGGTGAGATATTACAAGAGACAAGTGGGTACAAAGTATAATATCCAGAGGTTATTCCATTCCCTTTTGCCATCCTGTCCCACAGATCAGAAAAATCCCAGATGTTCCACCCAGTCAAAGGGAGCAAGCAACTGTAGAAATTCAAATGTTGCTAGACAAAAGAGTCATCCAAAAAGTCCCCGCACACCAAATAGGATTCGGAACTTACTCAAGATTCTTTTTAGTGCCAAAAAGAACGGGACTGGAGACCCATATTGGATCTCAGCAAATTAAACGAATCCATGAAGAAGTCCAAGTTCCGAATAGTGACACTGCAGTCAATTCTTCCCTTTTTAGGGAAAGACAATTGGATGTGCTCAGTAGACCTCCAAGATGCATACTACCACATAAAAATGGACAGAGCATCAAGGAGTCATTTACGCTTTTGGCTGGGTGCCAGTCATTATCAGTTACAAGCTCTGCCCTTTGGTCTCACTATAGCCCCCAGAGTGTTCACCAAATGCACACCACCAAGCATCTACTTCAACAGGCGAGAGACACCACACTACAAACCTGTTCGCAGTTAGGCATAACAGTGAATTTACAAAAATCTGCCTTGTCAACATATTACATTCATATGTGCAGATCTCTACACCGTTTCCATGATGCTACGTCTGCCCCCCAACAGAGTTTCTGTTCTCAGACAACAAATAGCTGACCTTTTACCCAGATACAATTTGAAAGCAAAAACAATTTTGAAAGTCCTAGAAACCATGGCATCAATCATCATCCTGGTTCCTCTAGCCAGGATGCATATGAGAATTCTTCACTGGCTCCTTTTTGCTCAGTGGTCATTACAAGAGCTTTCCATGTCTCACCAAATCAGAATTACAGAGTCATGCAAGAGACATCTTCTTTGGTGGTTTCGGTCTGACCATGTGGCCATCGGGTGACCTTTTATGCCACATCAACCTGTAGCTTTAGTGACCACGCACACCTCCCAGATAGTGCTGGGGGGGCATTATCTGGGAAGAACAGTCCAAGGCACATGGCAGGAACATGAAGCCCATTTGAACATCAATGTTCTAGAGATGAGAGCAGTGCTTCTAGCATTGCAGCAATCCAGGACTCTTTTCCACTAGTAACGATTGCAGTCCAGTCAGGCAACATGTTGGTAGTCTGGTACATAAGGAACCAAATCATACCTCCTTTGTCCAGAAGCGCTGAGAGTATGGCAATGGACAGTTTCTTCCCAATGTTTTCTGGTAGCAATGCATATCCAGGGGAAATCCAACATGACAGCAGACAAACTCAACAGGGCAATATTAATGCCTCACAAGTGGTTTCTAAACCAAAACATAGCAGAGGAGATTTTCCAAAAATTGAGCCAGCCTTGCTGTGACCTATTTGCCACTCCCATGAATACCAAATGCAGCAGCTTCTTTGCCCTAATCCACCCTATGGAGGAGACACCGAGAGATGCACTTGTTCATGATTGGTCCCCCCTTTCCCCTGATACCCAAAGTCATTCAGAAAGCAAAATCCTTGGGAAGCAGGCTGATTCTCATTGCTCCATATTGGCCTCATCAGATTTGGTTCCCCTTTCTCTGGCCTCACCTACAGGAGAAACCGTTGGTTCTGGACTCAGTTCTAGATCTTGTGACCTATATGTCAGGAACACTTCATCCTGCTCTTCAAACCCTCAATTTGACAGCATGGCTGCTCCACTTCCAAACTTTAAGACTTCACACCAGCAGTAAAACACATTTTGGTATCTTCTCACAAGGCTTCTACCAGGAAGTTATATTATAGTAAATGGAAGAGGTTCTCCTGCTGGACAGAAGCAAGAAGCATTGATCCCTTTTCTGCCCCAATTAGTTCAATTTTAGAATTTGTTGCAGAACTTTTCCAGCAAGGGTCCACCACAGCTACAATTAGAGTCCAGTCAGCTGCAGTTTCTAATTTTCACATTGGTGAATCCACTCGTAACCTGATGGCACACAAATTGTGTAAAGCATTTTTAAAAGGCACTTGCTTATTGAGACCTCCCATAAAAGAACCTCTCTCACCATGGGATCTGAATTTTTTTCTGACGCACCTAACCTTACCTCCCTTTGAACCCGCATCATCATGTGATCCCAAATTTCTCTCTTGGAAAACTATCTTCCTAGTAGCCATTACATCTGCAAGAAGAATCTCGGAGTTGCAAGCTCTATCAATCAAGCCGCCATACTTGATTTTCCATAAGGATAGAGCATCTCTACAAACTAATCCATCCTTTGTGCCGAAAAGTTTGCTCCCAAGCCAATCTGAATTAATCATTTGAGCTTCCAGTGTTTTTTTTTTTTTAGGGCAGCTGTAAGGTTGGTGTTCTGAAAGGCACAGGTTATGCAAGTATCAGGAGAAAGAAGCACTCTGGTGTGGCCAGGTTTGTCTGCATCTGCAGTTAACTACATGTGATGAACACGCATTTGTGGACAGCACATATTTGTAGTCATTTGTTCACTACTTTAAGTGGAAAGTCCCAGTAGGTGCCAGAGTTGCCCCTTTTTCAGGTCAGCCTAACTACTATAAGGAAATTAATGGCTAGTCCATTATCACATGATACGAAAGTGGGAGCTAACATGTTTCACAACCCAGCACCATACCTCTCAACCAATATGTTAGTGCTAGAAATCTGGGCAAAACCTGACAAAATGTGTGGACAAAGGCCCAAAAATAGGGACAGATTTTAAATATTACGTTTATAAATGTAGAAACTTGGTAGAATAACAGGGTTTGTGTTAGCATGAATTTTCTGAAGGATTTGAAGTCTGAAACTCAAATGTATCTCATTATTTAGTGACTTCAGTCCTCAGATCATCCCAGTGATTTTGCAGAAAATCATTTATGAGGAACAGACCAAAAATATGAGGCAAAAATTTGGACAGTTAAGAGGTATGCCCAGCACCATAATCACTATAGTTTTTAGTCAGGATAGTACAGTACAATAGATAACATAACCAGCAGCAGATGTCTAGAAAAACCTATGCAATGAATAACTTTCACCATATAGTTGATGAAAGAGGTGATTCAAAATAACGCCTTGTAAGAATTCAGTATTATGGCAGCATGTGTGTATCATAAATGGCATAATAGGGAGATACTCGCATTAGATGCTGAGGAATAAAACTTCAGCATCATGCAGCAAGTGAACAGATCCACTCTCCAGGACCTACACAGGAATTTGTATGTACTGTCTGGGATGGAACAAAAGATGCAGGCATGCTTAAACTGCCAGATATTCAATTCATCTGCTCATTGTGGGTGGAGAAATAAGTTAACCCCAGTTCAATGTTAGCCGGATGACCGGGAGGGAGAGAAGTTGGTACCAGGATTGGCAGGAGGATCTCATGGCAATCTTAGTAGGCATCTGAGAGGATGGACTAGTATGAGGTCTCCACTGAAGCCCATCAATTTGCTGGCCTTAAAGACTTCATTGACTGCAACCTGTCCTTCAGCTAGTGAAGGATTTTGCTTGCATCCATTGATGGTAGGTGACTGAAAAGGTTGTAAGAGATCTGCTGTGATTGTACTGTGACAACCACTTTACGGAGTGAATCTTGGGGAGATAGCACACAACAGCTTGCATTCAGGTGTACAGTTGGACAGACATCTCATATGGAGATAGTACTTGTGCATAAAGAGTTTTATTTTCACTTACTCCCAGGTTGAAGACTCCTGTTTGAGAGTTAGCAGAGTCCTACTATACTTTCTGTATAAGTGGTATCATCATCATCACTCTCTTTTTGCTCTTTTACTACATGAGGTTAGGGTGTTGCGTCAGCTGTCACCATCTCTTTCGATTCAGTGCCATTCTCCTACCTTCTTCAACAGTCATCCCAAACTCACAGATCTCTCACGCAATCCATTCATCTCTTTGCTAGACACCCTGGTTTCTTCTTGCCTTTTTCTGGTCTGCCCCAAAACCATTTCACCAGATAGTTTTCAGCTTTCCTGTACATGTGCTAAAATTATGGTACTCTGTCCTCCATAAAATTAATCTTAATCTTCATAGCAGTTGCATTATTTTAATTCTAGGTCTTAAACTGGAATTTTAATTCAACGTAAATATGAATGTTGCAATGTATAAACAGATATCTCAGTAACCATTCAAGCAACACACGCATTGCCAGCAGCATTATCTTCATACAGCTGTGAGCTTTCATATGAGACTAATCAGTTCTGTGTTACATGATTGTTGAGATATTTAGAGAAATATGAGAATTAATTACTAATCTTCCAACCCACCAAACTTACCCTAGACAGCTCTCACTTTAACATCACAGCAAAAGACAACACCATCATCCATCCTACAGAACACACCAAATTACTACTACTTCTTCTTTCGGCTTTTCCCAGTTAGGGGTCGCCACAGCAGATCACCTGTCTGCTCATGATTGGCAGTGGAGTTTTACAGTGTCGAGTTGCCAGCCCGGTGCCCGACCTTCCACAGAAGGCACACACATGCACACACTCACACCTAGGGCCAATTTAGAGTGTCCAATCCACCTACTGCATGTCTTTGGGATGTGGGAGGAAACCGGAGCACCCGGAGGAAACCCACGCGACCACAGGGAGGACATGCAGACTCCACACAGAAGGCACCCCAGCTGAGAATCGAACCGGAGAACCTCTTGTTGTGAGGCAGCAATGCTAACCGCTGCACCACCGTGGCCGCCCAACACACCAAGTTACTAGGAGTAGAAATAGACAATAAACTGAACTTTGACATTCACATTTCCATGACCATTAAAAAAATGCACAAAAAACTAGGAGCATTATATAGAAATCAGCAACTACTTACCAAAGCAGCTAAAATTTCGGTAGCAAATTCTCATCTTATCTCTACCCTACTCTGCACCTCTCCAATATTTACTAACCTTAGACAATGCGATCTAAATAAGCTCGAAACCTGCTACAACAAAATCGCCAAATTCGCCACGGGCTTCTTACCGTACTCACCACTGTCTCTCACTAGCAGAACTGGGCTGGCTAGAGCTCCCCCACCTCCTTCAATGGTACCAACTCGCACTCGCCCACAAACTAATAAACCAACCACTAAAAGTCCCATTCCTCCAGAATCTACTCCAACCCTACATAACCATGAGAACACTAAGATCCAGCCACAAAAACCTCCTACAAGTCATGAGAGCCATTAACTCTGCTGGAGAAGCATTATTCTCCTGCACTATAGCCAAACTCTGGAACTCCCTCCCATCCTCAATTACCTCTGTAACTTCTTGCACCCACTTTAAATCCTTACTAAAATCACACTTCAAAACTTGCCAGATATGCCCTTGCAACCCCCTTCTAATACCATCCACTCCCCCCACCCACTACCTCTCTCAGCCCCTTATCAACAACCTACTCTTAGCAAGCTTGGCTACTCATGTTCCCAGCTACCTACCACATAATACTAACTTCTTGTAGCAACAACTGCTAATGGCTGTTATGTACCTCAAAAACAGATTGTATCAATTGTTCACTGATGAATCTCAACTACATTTGTAACCATGTTTAGTATATGTCACCATATTTTAAAATTGTACTATGTTCTACAGCTGTTTTACATCTGTTTTCTTCTTGTCTTGGGTCCTTAACTGGACTAATGTCTATATTTAAATGCTATGTTTTTTAACTGTATAATGTAAATAATACTTAATGTGGAGCTTTTCTCCCCAGGCCTCTGCTGAAAACGGATCTGTGTTCAGTCGGACTCTCCCGGTCAACAAATGTAAATAAATAAATAAATAAATAAATAAATAAATTACAATACAAATAAACTGTATACAAATAATATATCCAGCTACACTAGACAAAAGCCAAATATAAATACATCTGTGCTTGCCATTGTGTAAGCTTTAATATGAAATCTTCTAACATCTTACACATAGCATGATTTTGGAATTATTAATGCAAATATAAACAAGCAGTATTTGATGCCTAGAGGTGTCACTGGGCTGTAATGACAAAGCTTTTTTTTTTTTTTTTATTTTAAACACAGCTGTGTTCAGCTCGCAATTTCTCAAACAAAATGAATCCAAAATTTCAACATCCTGTTAAAATCATATGCTTACAGAATTTACATATTAATTTTTTCCCACAAACTTTAAATTTATAAACAATACAGAATCCCTGACCAATAAATGTATATGACATTCACTGATCTTTTATTTTCTTCTCCCATCACTATTGTCCCCATTGTGGTGATAATGACCCTGCACATTCCTTTTAAGACTATGCATCTTTCCTCATATCTAATAATCTTTCCAACTGCTTTATTTCCTTCATACCTAGCACATCTTCCAAAGTTAATCTGATCTTGGCTTTCTAGTTATCACTTTTTGGTTGCCGATATAAGTGAAGTTAATAAGGCATTCTTATGTTTGGCATTGTAGTTCCTCTTTTTCAGCTTAATCCCTTTAGCAACACCCAGCATCTGCCCTAGAGCATTTGCAATGTATCATTAAACTACATCAGCAAAATATGCATCCATTTTTCCATCTCATTCCCCACACACCTTCTTCTTATTTCGGCTTTTCCCAGTTAGGGGTCGCCACAGCGGATCATCTGTCTGCTCATGATTGGCAGTAGAGTTTTACGGTGTCGAGTTGCCAGCCTGGCACCAAACCTTCCACAGAAGACGCACACACACACGCACACACTCACACCTAGGGCCAATTTAGTGTGTCCAATCCACCTACTGCATGTCTTTGGGATGTGGGAGGAAACCAGAACACCCGGAGGAAACCCATGCAACCACAGGGAGGACATGCAGACTCCCCACAGAAGGCACCCCAGCTGAGAATTGAACCGGAGAACCTCTTGCTGTGAGGCGGCAATGCTAACCGCTGCACCACAGTGGTAGCCCTACCATTCCCCACACACCGCCAAGAGTTATTCTGAACCTGAAGAAAAATCCTTTACAACCTGCTCAAGTTACTAAAACATCTTTGTAAAAATGTCCATGCAAATATCCTAAACCTTTTTTCATTTAGTCACATCTTTCAAAGTCCTATTTCTCTCAGTTCCACCAGGGCAACCATACACCTATCACTCCTCTTTCTGTCTCTCCTTTGTCTATATTCGGTTACTATTCCCAGATATGGAAGCCTATCCCTTCCATGTAATCCAAAGAATTATTTTGGTTTCTCCCATTCTTAGTTTTCTCCTATCTGTAATTTGCTCCCTGTATCTTGGTTCTTTGGCAAGCTTCCTGCTGTATCTTGGCTACTTACTTTCACTTTACTTGGGAATCTTAACATAATTTCCTTATTCCATACCCTCACGAGCCTATGTTTCAGTGTAGTATTTGTCACTTTATATATACACAGTGCTCTACCTAGTTATTTTTGTTCTCCTAAATGTTGCCTCAGATAAGTCTTTTGCTCTCTAGTAGTACTTCAGTGCCTTATCATCATATCACATTTCTGTGTGTGTGCATATGTGTATATATATATATATATATATATATATATATATATATATATATATATATATAGATAGATAGATATGCACACACAGATATACATTGATACACCATTAGACTGGCAGATCATGGAAAAGATCAGCATAAGTATTGTTGACCAATATGTTGGTCGACACTGCATAAGGTCAACAGTTATGCAAGAAAGGGGGAATACGTCCCCTTCCTTGGGGATCGTCTGATCTTAGAGTTAGTGTATATAAGTATGGGATGGCAGACGCAGCCCCCCACATGGGAGGTGCAGGGGCCTAGCTCCCTTTCAAAAACACTGTTTTATACATTGCATGTTCCAAGAAGTAACCTCAGAGCTTGCTGAGAAGCATGTCATTCTTTTGTGATTCAACATTACTGTTGACGTTAAGCATATCTACTTAATGCTGTTACCCACTAGACCCATATATATATATATATATATATATATATATATATATATATATATGTATATATATAAGTACCTCTTTAATTCAGTCAAGCCCATCAAGCCCCTTTCATTTGGTTGCTCGAATTAAAGGGATAACCCTATCAATCCCCCCCTTACTCATCTTATCCTTCTTAACCCTAGGCTTCTTTCCTTTGCGAACAAATTTCTTCAGTGTAATATAATTTATCATCTGGTTGCTAGAAATACACCTGGCCAGCATGTAGAATCAAGGGGTCTAAAAACTTTATTACCTTGTGTTCATATCCAGATCCATAATCCTGAACTTATGATTCCTTACCTTGCTGTTTCTAAAGAATCTTTCTTGAGTCACACTCCTAGTTACTTCATTCCTTTATATCTCCAAAGGTAGAGGAATTGTTATTAATTCATATGGTAGTTCATACTTGATTTTTATTTGTATTTGTTATAACCCATTCATACCCTTGTATGTTTTCACCTTTTATTTTCATTGCCAATGGTTTATATGTGTTTGTGTATATAATGTATAAATATACAAGGATTGTGTCTAGATTTGGGGATGTCATTGTCCCCCTTTACTCAGCCCTCATTAGGCCAGTCATTGAATATAATGCCCCATTAGGCATGTGTCTGTTCAGACACTTACAATTGAAATGCCCACAGAGGTACTTTATGAAAAGGATAAAAGGCATAAACAACATGTCCTACATGGACAGATCAAAGCTCCATCATTGTACTCTATATCCTAGAGACTGCTAACAGGTGACTCGTGTCTGGCATGCAAGGCATCCTCCATCTGAATACTAATGGATTTAGTAAACAGCAGCAAGTCAAATGACATCAAAAATACTCAGTCTAGGGACCTAAACCTGTTCTTCATCCTCAACAGAACAGTTTGGAGGGACAGGTGTATCTCGCAGACTCCCTCTCCACATAAAATAGAGTTCATCCCTGTCCATATTCAAGCACATCTTGGATCTATTGGAAAACAGAAAGTTCACCCCATAACTGCCCTCTGTACTACTAATGGACAGAGGCAGCTCTTAAATGTTTTATCCCATACATGGGTCCCCTCAAATTATCTATGTAATGATCCCAATTATTCTCATTATGGACAATATGTAATTATCAGCCATCAGATAGATAAGGCCAGTCTCTTACCAAATGGGACAGGTTCATTCAAGTGCAAAAAGGGGGAGTGGCTAGGCTTAAAGTGGCTCTCAAGGGCAGATAGCCTACTACTTACCTATGAACTTCTCTCTCTCTCTCTCATATATTTATATACATATATATATATATATATATATATATATATATATATATATATATATATATACTTACCTATGAACTTCTCTCTCTCATATATTTATATATATATATATGTATATATATATATATATATATATATATATATATATATATATATGTGTGTGTGTGTGTGTGTGTGTGTGTATACCTGCACACACCTTTCTGTGTACGGGTTACATTCAAGCACTTGAAGTCTCCAGTGTTGGATCACTTAAGTGATCAGATGCAGTATCCGAAAGGGAACATCTTGAACTTTGCAGCTATTTATATGCACGAGATCACAGTACGGTGGGGGATGGAAATATATCCTTGCTCTGTTGTAGTGCAATCTTGGAGTTGGTATATATAATTAGCAGTGGGTGTGGGTGGTGCAGGGGAGCTTGCCACCCTGCAAAAAATAGATTTTGTATTTATTGAATCTGTGTGATTTGATTTTATGAGTATTTGAATCTCTGTGATTCTAACTCTTTTAGCAATGTGACATGTTCACAAAGTTTTGGTACTTTGAACATCTGTCATACACTCTATATATAAAAATGGAGAAAGAGGACATTCTTACACCTTGTTCATCTAGAAAATTCGATTTGTCAGACAAAAATCCCTTCAGTGTTACCCTCATTTCTCATCCACTATATCTTTTTTTATTGGAAATGCAATTTCAGCCATTATCTAACACACAAATTCCCAACATACCTTATCAAATGCTTTCTGTGTGCCCAGGATTGCTAGTAGTCATGGCATTTTTTTGTTTTCTGCATCTTTCTGAATCAGCAGGGCTCTGTTACTGTTGTCAGATGTCTGCCTCTCTTCTACAACTTCACACTGATCTAGACCTGTCAGTTTTTCAACACATTAGCTAATGCTTTTGCTAATAATAAAGACATGCTTTGTAGTCATGATTTGTTATTAAAATTGGCCTAGGTGAGGTGGAATGTACAGAATTTCTCCCCTCTTTAGTTAAAACAACCACCACCACCTTCTTTCAGAGAGAAGGTATTTCTCCTGTCAATACACTATTAAGTAATATCTTCCACATCCTTATTAGGGTCTTCCCCCAGTTTTCAGATTTCTATAGGTATACCTTCTGACCCTAGGAACTTACATGTGGCCCCGACTGCCCGATGTCATTTATATTTTGTCTTCCTTTATATTTGCAATTAACTGTGTAACATCTAACTTACCCACTTTGTCAAGCCCAGGCTTACTGTAAAATTCTGCAACAAAATCCTGTCTTGCTCACCCCACTCATCTACTTTATAAAGAATTTCATAAAATCTTTGGAATATTTCCATAATGCCTTCAGACTCTTCTGTCATTTTCATAGATTTAGGGATCCGTTATCTTTGCTACTGCTCTCCGTTTTCTGCTTCCTTAACCTCTGTACTAAAAGGTTTTGGGCTGTTGGATTCTTGTCTTTAAAATAATTGCTTAATTGCCCCTTTTCCACCTTCATGCATTTTGTTCAAATACTCTTTTATACTCTCCCTCTCACCTCTCAAATGCTCCTCTTCCACTTTAGTGGGGTTTATAAATTACTTCAAGCAATCTTGACAGTGTGGGTATTGTTGGGAAAATAATGTCTGCCTTAGGGGTAATATGAGGCCCAAAGCCGCAGGCAAAGGGCTTCTATATACCCTTGGAAGGGCATTTTTTTATTCAATAACACATACTGCAGAGAGCATTATTGCATTTCTGTTAAATTGCTTTGTATTTGATTTGTATTAGTATGTTTTTTTATGTAAAATAGTTTTTCCACCTATTGTTTCAAAGTTGCTGTAGCATATGTAATTGCTCTTGGAATCAGTATTTTTCATTCAAAATGTAAGTTATGCTGGCAATTCAGTGTCAACACATGCAGACAAACACGGATATACGCACACACACACACACACACACACACACACATATATATATAAATATGTATACATATGTGTGTGTTTGTGTATATATATATATATATATATATATCACACATACATGTATATATATATTTTTGTGTGTGTGTGTACATGTACGCATGCACTCATGTCCACGACTTCCCATATACACTCTTTTCCTGTCTCAGTTTTATTCTTTACTGCAGTTACTTTTGCTAGTTTTTTTAACTTTTTTTTTTTATTTTACACTCCCTAAACAACAAAGTTGTGTTTAGCAAAGCATAAAAATATTGAACATTTGTTTTGTCTCACTCCAGGTGTCATAGTAACTTAATGTCATGTTTTGAAATAGCAGACTTTAGATCTTCTCTTAGATCAATGTTGCAGTATTCTAAACTGATGGGTCATCTTGCCATATAACCTGGACATACAACCAAGGAACCAAAGCCAAAGCCTTCCATAGAGCCGTAAATCCAACGTATGACCTAAGCCCATGGATGTAAGGGTACATAAGCAGATGTATGAGCCTAAATTTTCAAATTATCTTGCTGCCATTCTGAGTACAAGTCTGACACACATTGTTCTGTTCAAAGTGTGGTTGTTGTACCATTGGTGCACACTGATTCATGTAAGTACCCCATTGGGAAGCCTTCCTTTATTTTTCACTACTGCATTGCTGTTTGTTGCTCTGTTAGATGTCAGCTAGGAGGGGGAAAGTCCGATTACTGTAGAGAGATTCCCTACAAGAGTCTCCACTTCCAGTGCCTTTTCTGTTAAGGTGCAGTGCCACAACTATAACAATTGCTCGATCTGTTAGTCCATTTATTCCAAAGACCTTAAAAAAGTACTTTTACCTCTCATTTCCTACTTGACCCCACTACTCCTGATGCTATGGCTACTCAGTCAGACTCAGATGCACTTGCAGAGGTCTTGGAACCCATGGTATACCTAACACCTGTACAGATGCTGGCTACTGTGACCCTGCCAGAGGCCAGCATGTTGTCTGGGGTTCACACATCTGAAACAACTGAAATTAGTAATGACCATGAGAAGATGTCGATGAGAGAATCATGCTTAATCATTTCTGAAAAAAAACAAAGGCATACCACAGATCCTCATTAGAGAAGAAATACTGGGCTCTCTCATCAAGGTTCAGGTGTTGGAGCCTCCACCTTTAGTCAAAGTGGATGTTGCGACTTGGAGAAAAAAAAATTAAAAATGCTTTTTCCCCTCAGCTCTCCAAGGAAAAGGAGTGCATGGATTTTTCACAGGGCCTGTTTAAGTCCATAGTGGCAGTCAAGCCACTGTCCTTTGCAGGCCCTTCTCCTACTAAAGTTTCTCCTGCCACTCCCCAAAACAGACATTTCGATATTACTTCTGAGGATGAACAGGATAAGTCAGATTTTGATGAGCACTCCTTTGCTTATTTATCCCAGATCCACTCATCAGGCCAAGTGACCTTTACTGATGATTCCTTTTTCCAGGCTTTCCTGTTGAAGAAGCTTTATTTGTGGAAGCTATTGCCAATATGATGAGGCAATTTGAATGGGGGAAAAAAAGCAGATTTCTGAAGTTCAACAGAGATACAACTTCTTGGAAGTAGTACCCTCTGCTACTGCACCTGTACCTCCTGCTCTGGAGTCTTTCCTCCGTGCCTTTGCATTCACTTCCACTGCACCAGACTCCCAGCCACCAGACCCTACAAGACATGACAGGTTCTGCAAGGTTCCTGAGGACTTAAAATTTCTGTACAAAAACACTGTGGCAGTCCCTTCTGTGTTCTCCACATCTACAGGCAAGCCCTCTAAGATGCTTCCTGCTGCCAATGCTCTTCATTTAGATAAGAGCAGCAGGACAATGGACAGATTGGGGAAAAAGGTTTATACATCTTCCACTGAATTTTAGAGCTCTGAATTATTAAATGCAAATGACTAAATACTTATTGTCTATTCTGGACGATTTTTTCAAGACATTGTCCATCCCTGAGGAACCTAGTAGTAAACAGCAGGCCTTATCTATGGTGGCTTTGACTTCCCAAGTGGCAAGGCACACCATAAAATGCAGCTATGATACAGCAGAAGCTTTTTCTAGGGATGCTGCTACAGGTTCTGTGCTTACAAGGTATGCTTGGTTACGTTCTCAGCCCATCCCAGAGGATATTAATGCAAAACATTTAGACTCCCCTTTAAGCAAAGGTCTTTTGTTTGATCTGGATGCTACTAGCATTTTCAAATAATTACAAGAACAAGGTAAGCTTGTGAAGGCCTGTTGGCTGATCTTTATTACTTCTGTGCCAAAATACCAAAGGAATTACACTTCAAAATCCACTTCCTTCACTCACTTGGAATCCAGGCCTTCTCACAAACCCAAGACAATGCCCAGAAAATGATTCCAGGACAAACCAGACAGAGACTCTAAATATGGGAGGCCTCTCTACTCAGACAAATCTGCCTGACTGCCCTCTGTTCCTTTCATCACCACTCAGCCCATATATCCAAAAGACTAACCTCATCCCTAAAAAAATAGCTACACATCACTTCTGACAAGTGGATCCAATTCAAATTGGGTACAGAATGACTTGGAAAGAAGTGCCCTCCATTCATTAGCATTCCTCCTCCTACTCCTCACAATCACATGCAGTACGCTTCATCCTGTAATTCAAGCCTTGCTCGAGGAAGGTACAGTAGAACTGGTGCCCCCACAATATATAGGTAAAGTGTTCTATTCCAGACTATTCCTTATCCCAAAGAGGAGACTGAAGATTGATACTGGATCTCTCCACCCTCAATACTTTTCTTTACGTACCATCTTTCAAGATGATGTCTTTGCAAAATCTTCTACTATTTATTCTTCCTCCAGCCTTCTTGGTGTCACAGGAACTAAAGGATGCCCACCTCCACATTCTTATTCACCATGCTTACAGGACATTTCTGTAGTTTTCTACTGGCTCATCACAATTTCTGTTCTCTGCTTTGTCTTTTGTTCTTTCTACAGCTCCCACAGTGTTCACAAAGTGTATTGGCCAAGTCATAAGTTACTGCAAGACTCAGGGAATCTAGATATTCACTTATTTGGTTGACCTGTTAATACAGGCACCTTCTCAACAGATGGTCTTGTCTCATCTCAGCTTCACCTTGTCTTGCTTAGGGCCCTAGGGTTCACTATCAACTTAATGAAGTCCATAATGAAACCCACCCAAGAAGTAGTTTTCTTGGGTTGCAGACTAGACGCCATACTCATGCAGGCTTTCGTACCACAAGACAAAGTGCAAAGCCTCACCAGTTACTGCCTTTCTCTTCTTCCTGATCAGTCCTATACTGCAAGGGAGATCCTTAGAGCACTGTGGTTCATGGCAGCAACTATCCCCGTTGTCCACTTTGCTGGACTCCATATGAGGAAGATCCAGTGGTGCCCGAAATCCAGCCTGGTCCCTTGGACACAGAGTTCCGATCTTGCCCTGTCTAAAGAAGGAAATCCAGTAGTAGATATCATAAAGCTCATCCCGTGTCTGTCCTTCAAACTCCAGACCCAGCCAAGGAGCTGCATGCAGCAGATGATGCCTGAGGAGCATGGATGGGCAGCCTCATAGTTCAGGGCTAGTGGCCAACAAATCTAAGATCAGTGCACATCAGTCTGAAGGAAATTAGGCACTAATGCAGGTCTTCTATATCTTCTCCTTTTCTTGCAAACTAGGTCCCTTAAGAGTGTTGAGAGACAACACAACAGTCATATGGTACATAAACAAGTGAGGAGGATATATCAGATCCTGCCAGCTGTGCAGATTGGGTCTTTTGGCATGGAGCAGGCCAGAAAGACAAACCTGTTTCTCCAAGAGATTTACATTTCCTCATAGGACAATGTCCTAGCAGACCCTCTTAGCAGAACAAGGGAAGATCTCCATGAATGGATGTTGAACAGGGAGATCTTCATAGACATAGTTAACAAATGGGGGGTGCCACCGATAGATATGTTTCCCTCCAGTGACAGCAATTGACTTCAGGTAAAATGGATGCAGTGCCTTTCTCTGGAAAGGGAGGTTCTTATATGCCATCATTTCCCCTTCTCCCCAAGCCCTTAATAAAGAGCCAAACAGAATTCCCAAAGTCTTATTAGTGATTCCCTACTGGCGAAGGCAGCATTGGTTTCCTCCTTCTCTTCCACCTAGCCAAGGGCCATCACTAGAAGCTACCCTCACAGTGAACTTGCACAACAGAAGGGTTCATTACTTCATACAACCCTGTCATCTCTCAACCTGACATTATGAAAGATAGCATTCTGACCCTTTTTAGGCACCAGTTTTCTGAGGACTTGCTTAAGATTCTTTATGAGGCAAGGAACTCTGCTACCAGAAAATCATACATAGCAAAATGGAAAATATATTCTTTCTGGTGTCTGGCAAGGGCAAACAGGACTTAGTACAGGCAAATATCCTAATGGTCCTCTCTCATTTGTGTAAGGTCTTGAAATCTGGCCTAGTGTACTCTTCTATTAAGGCACAGGTTTCAGCCATATCTGCATGACTACCTCTGGATCTGTCTCTTCTAGCTGGATTGGAGGATAAATGGTTCTTAAAAGGTGTACTCCTCCTGGAACCTCCAATGTAAGGTATTCCTGCTGTCTCAGACCTTAATTCTTTGCTGAAAAATTCACTTTCCCTCTTTTTGAACCAGTAGCCTCTGCCTCTCTCAAATTATCTACTTGGAAGACCATTCTTCTGGTAGCTGTCAACTCCATCAGACAGTGTCCCTGAACTACAGGTCCTTATGGCAACACTCCCTTCCTCATTTTTCACAAGAATAGTGTCTTTGAAGGCCAGTCCCTCTTTATGCCTAAAGTGGTGAAATAACTGTCTTTTAATCAGGCCATAAATCTGCCCACTTTTTTTCGTAATTAATTAAAACAAAGAAGAAAGGATTTTACACTCGATGTGTATAGACAACTCAGATTCTACCTCGATAAGACTAAATATATCTGCAAGTTGGACCAGCTGTTTTTCTTTAAAGAATTTCAAGCCAGAGAATGCAGTTTCTAGGCAAACTATTGCTAAGTGGATTTCTAAATCCATTACCGTTTGCTACATTCTCATGTTAAAACCTTACTTTCTCAAGCAGAGGCACACACTACTATAGCAATGGCCTCATATAGAGTCTTCTTCAAGGGATTGACTCTAGAACTACCCTAGAACTAGCTACTTGGTCTTCTGTGAGTACCTTCACTCAGCATTGTAGAGTGGCTGTTTTTTTTCCTAAATTTAAAGCAGCCCTCACTATGTCTGTCCTCTCTGCATTACTGGACATTTCTGTTTCCCTTCTAACCACCCTTCACACTTCATAAGCTTTGAGAATCACCCAGCAGTTTGGAATACTGGAACAGTGATCTTAAAGAAGGACACAGTTAAGTTGTGTAGGAACTTACCATAACAATAGATGCCTTCCCAATCACTGTTGCAGTATTCCTTCCCAACCTACCTCCCCCTTTGGCCTGTTCCTTCCTTTTTCTTCATGGACCAAGAGAGACCACTATCTTTCTGCCTCTCCTATCATAGCTGATCAGTTTATTTTGTTTCTCAGGCCTCTTCAGGTTTACGGGCTTGGAAATAGTGTGAGGATTTACACCCACACATCTGCTTATTTACCATTACACCTGTGGGCTTATGTCATATGTCAGACATGGATCTAAGGAAGGTTTTCACGTTGGTACCCCAGCCGGACATCCTGGTTATTTGGTGAGGTAACCCAACAGTTTGGAATATTGCAACAGTGATCTGTAAGACATCTACTTTTATGGTAAGTTCTTATACAACTGTACTTTTTTACTGGGCTTTACCTGTACATTAACCCCTGTTAGAGAACATTCATTCTTCAAAAGGGTGGATGATGTGCATTTAGTCTATCTTCTAACCTTCAACAACCTCTCACATTATTTGAGTTACTGTTTTCCTATATGTTCCTTTTTCTTATTTCACAAACACCTTTAAAGTGTCCTTTTACTGTTTCCAATTCACCGGGTATCTCTTCTGACCCATGTTCTGTATTTCCTACTACATCCCAAATCTCATTAGCTACTCACCCATTAAGTGCCTGCCTTTTGTATAAATAAGTGGGGAAGTGTTAATGCCTACATCTTTTCTTACTACCATAGATCCTTACCCTAACCATGATCATGCTTAGATATTGTAATCAAATAGCCTTCTATTCTATCAGCTTAGTTAGCATGTTCTTGCATTATACAGTATCTATCCTGTCGAACCCAGTCCTTATATCCATGGGAATAGTAAGTAAAGTCCTGTAGCTTAAGTTGGATGGATCAGTTTTAAATAAACAGTCTGAGTCTGGGGAAAACTGCATTAGTTTTGTGGGTGAAATTCTTGTGGAAGAAGAGTGATAAATTCTTGAGAAATTAAGGGAAATTTCTTTGTTGAATAATGATTTTAAGACTTTGACCAGTGTATTACAGCTTTGTGTAAATCATGGATTAAGGCTGTGGGTTGAGGAAGTAATGGGTTTAGTTACAGGGAGAGGTACTGGGGCATTGCTTTGGGGCAAAGCTTTTTAAAGAATGTAAAATTTGGCATAGTTAAGAGCAGGTGCTTCAAAACATTTCCTTCACATTTTTGTTTTATTGTTTGAGGGGAATTTGTAGTATTGATGCAGGATACCAATGGCTGAAAATGAAGAAAATGAAGATGATGAAGGAAAACTGAATTCTTTATTACACAAAAGATTTAGTGCTTTCATCTGGTGTATAACAGACTTGATCAGAATCTAAACAACAGTAAATCACGTTTGGTTCAAATAACCCTCTTGAAAAAAGTCATGCAAAAACCGACCAAAAATGCTTTCTGCCACCATTCTATACACATAGCTAAATGTAATGTTAAAAACATACAGTGATACTAACATATAAAATGTTCTTAAACCAAGTGAGAACACAATTTTAAAACACTAGCAATAGACAAACTATCATTTAAACCTGGATGTTTTAAAGCATTAAGCTTGATTTGCCATCTTAATTCATGATATTCAATAATGTCTTCCTATGGGCCACCTCTAGCATTTTTGATACCATATCCAGTATATAAAAACAAAAATTATGAGTAGAAAATTGTATAATATGCTTATACAAAGCATTATTTAAAATTTTTAATGTCTAAATTATGTTCATATATTCTGTCCCTCAAGCGTCTCTTTGTTTTTCCAACATAAAAACATTTGCAATGTTGACACAAGGTAGCATAAATAACCACCAGTGAATTACAACTGACATGATATTTAGAAATTATTTTACTCCAATTAATAATGACAGAATCACTCTCCAAAATAAGCTTATATTGTGGGTAAAATCCACATTTGAATGGGACATGAAAATATGAAGTATCTAGGAATATGGATTAAAAATGATTCTAGTGTGGCTGCTAATGAGATGTGGGAAGAGACTAAATAAAAGATAATACAAAAACTGATAAAATGGAAGCTTTGTTATATGAATATTGATAGTAAGATACAAGCAGTCAAGATGTTTTTAGTCCCTTTAGTCTTATACACAGGTCAGGCATATCTTTATCAATCAGAAGAGAAGTTGTGGATAACAATTAATAAAGAGGTGAAGGACTTTATCTGGGAGGGGAAGACAGCAAGAGTCAAGTGGGATAAGCTAATTATTACAGTAGAACAGGGTGCATTGGGGTTACCAAATTTGGAGGGGTATTTCAGAGCTACACAGTTAAGGCTCCTATACATAGCACAAGCAGAAAACTATAATTCAAAGTGGAAATGGATGATGATGAAACAGGGAGGAAGCTCAAGAAACAAGGAGAGACTGGGAATTTGGATGCAAGCCTTTAAGGAGAATAACAACAATCATGCAGAATATTATATCCTTAAAGTAGCAGAAAGTATTCTAAGAACTAAGCCAACATGGGAATGGAGAAAGGAGATTATACCGATAAGGGTAACTGCAATCAGGGATACAGACAATAGACAAGAGGGGGGTGGAATTTACTGGAGAAAACTGCCAAAGGAACCAAGGTATTGGGAGGAAATAACTAGAGAGGGAAAGGTCATAGAATGGGAAGAGGCCAATAATTTATTTGAACTACAGGTTAGAGATCACCTTCCGTATCAAGGATTGATATCAGAGTATAGGCAAAAAGAAAGAAATGGGGGGGTGTCCTAAATGAAAGATTGGCACTGGTAGAGTTTTTAGTAGAATCTAGAATGGAAGCTGCCATTAAAAAGGGACTAATTAGTACATCATGTAAAATATTGTATAACTATTAGAATCAATCAGAGGATGTTAGGATTGGGAAGAGCGATTGGATAAGCAATTCACAAAGAAACAATGGGAGGATATATGTATGTCTCCCAAATATGCAACAAAATGTAGAAGATTTGGGATTTTTGCTTGGAAATGTTTTACACAAATATTTTTATATCCCAAGTAGACTCCAGAGAAATTTTCCTCTGGTAGAGAGCAAATGTTGGAGGTGTGACAAAGAAGAAAGAGGTACTTGGAAACACATTTTCTGGGAGTGCAGTGGGTTGCAGACTTCAAGGATTCCCTGTGGGATGCACTGTCAAAAATGCTGGGTGGGTGGATTGGTGTTACAAGGGAGATGATTTTTCTAAGCTGTAATACAGAATTGGAACCGCCTATACATGGTAAGGCCTTGCTGTGTCTGATTTTGGTAGCTGACAAAAAAACAATTACTGCAAAATGGAAATCAAAATCCAAGCCAACTATATTAGAAGTAGTGAATATAGTAACAGAGGTAAAACAACTGGAACTGACATCTTTAGCAAAGGGTAGGAGCAAACTACATAGGAAAAATTGGGAATTGTGGGAACAATACATACAGGGGAGAAATGAGATTTAAAAGAAGGCAGGACTTGGGCTATATAATGTTTTACTGAAAATTATTTGGTAGATTATAAGTGATGTATAGTGTTTGCAATTGGGAATGTGTCACTGTGGTTTGTGATGTAAAATGCTTACAACTAGGATTGTTTTGGTGTGGTTTGTTTTCATTTATATAAATGTATGATTGCTTATGTCATAATTGATAGTTTAGTATAGATGTTTCTTGTTTAAGAAAAGGGGGGCAGGAATTGAATAATTTATGTAATGTTGCTTAGGTTATATGATATATCACAATACATGTGACATATTTGTTGATTTTAATTTGTTAATACAGTTTGATTACTTTTGTATTAATGTAAATTTGCCTGTGTCACAAGTGATAATTAAATAAAGGTGTTTAAAAAATAATCAGAAAAGCAAGAATTCCTGTTTGGGACTTCTACAAGTACAGACAGGCTGTATATTAAGAGTTTAGTTCAGTTACTGGATATGCCTACTAGAGTAAACACTTTGGTCCTGTTCAACATTTAGTCATCTGCTTTTTAGGAATATGCATATTCATTCTGATTCCAAATCCAGATGGTAAGCATGCAGTTTGTCACTCCACACAGAAGGCGCTCCAGCCGAGAATCAAATGGGAGAACCTCTTGCTGTGTGAAGTAACTTAAATAAAAACGTACTCTTGAAACTTACAGAATCAGACAGCATATAAAAATGTCTAATTCTGTAAGACAGCCCAAAAAATGTGAATGTTTCAGTGATTATACTACAGAAAAAAAGCACTTGTGTTCACAGGTAGGTATGTGATTGTCAAGTCACTACTTTTTAAATTCTGTAGCGCCTTATGATAAGGAAGCAAGCACACAGTACTGAAGGCATGAGAATATGGTTAGCAAATTGGATGTTTAACACTGCTGAAGAAATAGGGAAAACTAGTGACCTGTATCTAGCCTACAGAGCACAACTGTAAAACAATGAGATACCCTGCATCACGCATGGGTACAAGTTAACCCACAGGGTAATCCATATCTTCACAACAGGTTGTACAGGCAAAAGTGGAAAACATTGGTTCAAGTGCATAACAACTACTACCAGATGAGGCATGTATGGTCCAAATACCCACTGCAACAGGCTGTGGAAATAAAGTACTGTGATGGAGCTAGCAAAAGTAGCAACACAGTAATGCCATGTTATCTATTAGCTGCAACTGCTCCAGATTATCACAAGGGCCTGTACCCTATCTTGCTAGAGGATAAAGAATTGAGTGAATGCTAAATGGGGTACAACATCAAATATAACTATATAAAGCCTGTTATTTGTTAGAAACATTACCTACACAAAAATAGCTTGATGGTTCCACCAGGTGACTGTGCAGCAGGGCAGAAATGGGATACTACTACAATGTGCTAGTAAATTGCATCAAACATGGAGTAATTGAACTAGAAAAGACTGTTCTGTTAGCATAATATAACATCTTAGAGTAATAAGCACTCGTCCCTTTAAATTAGTATGTCTGAGTTTATACATGAGGAATTAGTATTTACTTCCTCCTGTTTAATGCCAGGTTAGTTTCAAGATGGCAGAAGTCATAGGAAAATCTAAAGGAGTCTGGATCACTTGTATCTGAAGTTGTTTGGGCTAAAGTAAAACTGTCTGAGGTCAAGACAATCAGCACAAAAGTGGGAATCCAGTGAGACATACAAATGTGCCAGTGGAAGTCATTGCAGCAGGTAATCTGGAGGTTGACTGTAAAGAACCAGAGGGAATTTGGTTAAAAAACAAATTTACTTTTTCAAAGGAAATCTTACTGGTGAGACACTGTAAACCTGTTTGTTACTTAAATAATAGTGAGTGTACCCCTGAATGTTTGCTTGCAGTTTTCACTTTGAGGAAAAGAAAGTACAATTGTGTACACTTGCCATAAATGTAGATGTTCGAGTGTATTCACTGTTGCAGTCATCACATTTGGGTTATCGCTGCCAGGTTAGCCCTTGGCCAGCCCGATTACCAGAGGCTTAGTATTTCTGCTTCGGTTGCTGTCGCTTCAGGACTGACATCAGTAGTATAAAGTAAGGCAGCTGATGCCATTACATCAGTTTTTCTTGCCCTGTCAGGAGCCCCCAAGTGGGAGCCAGGTTCTGGTGGAAGAACCCCACCAGTAGAAAGTAAATACCAAAATGTCCCTTGTAAGGAGAGAGAAGAAAGGAGAGGGGGGTGGAGGGAGGGAGACCAGGACTGCAACAGTGAATACACTCGAACATCTACATTTATGGTAAGTGTACACAACTGTACTATGTTCTTCGTTTCACTGTTGTAGTCATCACATTTGGGTTGATTCCCAAAGCTGAGGAAAAGGGTGGAGGCAGTCAAGGAGACTATGGGCCGGTTAGGATACCCTGCAAGACTGCAGAGGCAAACCCTGCCCTGGATTTGGAGAAGATAGGCAGGTGGTAATGTTTGGTGAAAGTGTGAACAGATGTCCTGGTGGGGACTCCCCTGAGGAAAGCTGCAGAGGTGGAGGCTGCTCTGGTGGAGTGAGTCCTAAACCCTTAGGGGGAGGCTTTCCATGTTGGTTGTAACAGAAATGGATGCAGTGTGCTATCCATTTGGAAATTGTTTATTTGGAGATGGCTTTGCCCTCTGCCCGTGTAGCAAAGCTAACCAGCAATTGATCAGACTTTGTGAAGGATTTAGTCCTGTCTAGATAGAATCTTAGTTGTCTGTGCACATCTAGAGAGTGCAGGATCCTTTCCCTCTTGTTCTGTGGGTTAGGGAAAAAGGTGGGCAAATGAATGGATTGGTTGAGAGCCACACTGGACACCACTGCTTCCACTGAGTCTGGGCTGAACTGACCTGGTGGGAGCAGGAAAGGACCAGTGCTTGGAGGAGCAATGCCTGCTAAACCTGGGTGGCTGGACCTGTAAGAAATCCTTAACTGTCTGCATAGATTTAGTTTTTTCTTCCATCTTTTTTTAAGACCTCCTCTGCCTAAGTGCCAAATAAGTTGTCTTTGTGCAAGGGTGCATCCAACAATTTAGATTTAACATGGTCTGGCAAGGGCTGTTCCTTAAGCCATGCATGCCTTCTAAGGACAGAACCGGTGACTGCTGCCCTGCAAGAAGCTTCTAGGGTGTCAAAACCACAGTCCAAGGTGCGTTTAGTTACTTGACTTGCAGAATGCATTAATTCTTGTAACTCTCTAGATTCTGCACAAGCAGGAAATGAAGACACTTTTTGTTTGAGGAGTTCCAGGGTATGTTGCTGAAATTTTAGCATATGGACCTGCCAATTTAGTACTCTGATAGCAAGAGTAGCAGAGCTGTATACTTTTTTACCCTATCTGTCTAGTGCTTGGGAACCCCTGTCTGAGGGGGTGGGATTTTTAGCAGAGCCTGCTTTAATTCCTTTAGGCCCTTGAGAAATTACCTCAGGGTAAGCAGTAGGATTTTTAAAAATAAACTTGTGTGAATCAGGGACTCTGTAATACCTGTCAGGTTTTCTAGGTGCAGGAGGGAGGGTGTCAGGAGTCAAACTGGATTCCAGGATAACATCATCCACAACATCCAGGACTGGGAGAATGGCCAGGGGTCTGTGCTGTGGAAGATCTAAGAATTCCCTGAGTCTCTTTTTAGACTGAGGGTAGTCCTGACATTCCCATTGGAAATGCCCCCTTGAGGTATGAAGAGTTTCCCCAAAGGAAATGTCCTCTGGGGGGGGGGGACTGAAGGAATGGAGTCCTCTGCATCAGAATCCTCATAAGCAGAGAGGGGTTACATGTCTTCATATTCGGATGCATCAGAGTCATCAGACTCCTGTTCAGACAAAACTACTGGGGACAGATCTCTTTTTCTTTTGGAAGGGGTAGTTTGGCTTCCCCTGATCAGCATAATAAAGTCTTCCACCATTTTAAGCATTTGAGACTGAGCCAAGGAAGCAGGTGCCTGAGATTGGGTCGTCGGTTTCTTGGGTGTGGTTCGTACCCTGGGCTTTAGAAACTCGGTAGTTTTCAAAAGAACGGTAGATGCGAAATAAGTCGTCTGTTTATGTCGAGAATTGGTAGTGCGAAGTACTTCCTCGGAAGCCGGTGCCTGCTTAGCAGCTCTGGACCCATCCAAAGGAGAGACAACTGCAGGATCCTTAGTCGAAGAAGAGTTTTGCAGCATACTGAACTCCAAAGGGGTCTTAGTAGTGGCCTGCAAATCCACAGAAGCGGGCATCAGGGGCTGTGAAAGTGCCTCACTGAGGACCAGAGAACTGACGACTAGCTTAATGGAAGCATCGTTGAAAGGTTTGGACCTGTGTGGTCTGTCTCTGTCTTTATCCTTACAATTTTTCGGAAGATCTGCTGTCAGATGGCTCACTGAAGCCATATCGGAATTCGAGGACTGTAAGCGAAAATATCTAGCTACAATAAGGGCCCGACGACATATAGTTCTGCCATTAAACAAAGCACAAAAGTGACAGCGGGGTACGTTGTAGTCTGGGCCTAAGCAAGTGATGCAGTAAGAATGAAAGCCTCTGTGTGGTATTTGCTTTCCACAGGCAAGACAATTGTTAACTTTTTCTGACATCGGTTAGTGCAAGAAAAAAAGATCCCCAACAGGGTACTTAGCTTTAGAAGACTTCAGCTTCAATTCGGAAGATGAAACTCAGGTAGCGGATGTCCAGCACTCATGCGAACTGCTTCTGCTTTGGGATCCGTGGCAAGAAAGACTGGTGTAATGCCATCGGCTGCCTTACTTTATACTACTGATGACTTGATGTCAGTCCTGAAGTGACAGCAACCGATGCGGAAATACTAAGCCTCTGGTATTCAAGTCAGCCGATGGCTACCCTGGCAGGGATAACCCAAATGTGATGACTGCAACAGTGAAACATGAAGAACAAGAGATTTTGTTTCACAGGCTTGTTTAAAGTGTATAATTCAGAATGACTACAGGCTTTAAAGATAACCTTGCACACATGTGAAGATTGTTATCTTGATTGTGGTAAATGGACTTAACTGTTACTTTGTTGGAAGTTTTCCATTTTTGCTGCTCTTCAGTCAGTTGCTTTACTGATAAAATACAGCATATTTTATAAATAAAACTTTATCACTTGTGAAGAAACAAGGTGTGTCCACTGTCACAAAATATCACATCTGGTGGATGCACTGACACCAGGCAGCCACTACTTCTTTGACTCTGCCTGCCACGGCCAGTGATTTTTCCCAAGAGCAGCAGAGAAAGTTCTGTGCTAAACTGAGTGATGTCAGTTGATGTTCATTTTTTAAGCATCTTTTATTAATTTATCACTTAAGACATAGGCAAACAAACAACTGAAAATAAAACAACCCATACTAACAATGCTTCCATTTACATACATTATACATCACATTTTCTTTCTTTATAATTGTCGTTGGTACAACATTCCATACTTTGCTGAATTCCTGCCTTCTCTTAAAGCCCACTCTTCCTAAACAGTATTCTGTTTTTTGTTCCCACAATTTGCATTTATTTGCTTATTCTCTTTCCTTAAAATCCCTCTTCCAGTTAGTTCTTTTTCTCTTTTACAATATTCAGTACTTCAAATACAAATGGACTTATTTCCGCTTTCTAGTAATTTTTTTTGGTAGTCAGCCGAATTAAACTTAAGCCTTCCAAATCCAGGCAATTCAGATCATGTGACCCAGCTCAAAGGAGTCATTTCCTTAGTAACAGTCATTTGCTCCCCAAATATTTCTGACAGAGTACTCTGTAGGGAATTTTGTTAAATCTGCCAACACAGTTCACTCCTAAAACACATATTCCCGGTTACCTCTTTTTTTCTCCATCACACCTCCAATGTTTGCTATCTACCCTAGGAAAAATTCTTTGAAGTCTGCTTGGGTATAAAAATACCTATGCAAACCCTTCCAAGAAAATGCCCTAAACCTTCTCGCCTTTGTTGCACACTTGTGAGCCATACAAAAGTACTCTCATTGTTCCCTTATAAATTGATTTTCCAGTCTCTCTTCCCAATCTTTTCTATTATCTGATTGCTTCTTATAGTTATTGTGCAATATTCTATATGCCTTACTAATTATCCCTTTTCTAACAGCAGCTTTACTTCTAACTTCAACTAAAAACTCTACCAGAGCAGGTATTTCACTTAGGATTCCCTATTACTTTCTCTTTGCTTACACTCTGATGTAGCGGAGAAAGGAATCTCTAGCGTGCAGTCCAAACATCGCCTTGGACTCATCCCACTCTTATTACCTTTCCTTCTTTATTACTTGCTCCCGATACCTTGATTCCTTTGAGAATTTTCTGCTTTAAATTCTAGCCCCTATTGCCTTTTTTTTTTGTACCCTGTACTTGCAATCATCCACATTGGCAAAATCATCTTTCTTCATTTTCATGTTGGCTTAGTTCTTAGAATACTTAGAACACTTTCTGCTACTTTATGAATGTAATATTCTGTATGGTTATTAGTGACCTTAAGGATCCATCCAAAATCCCATTCTGTCCTTATTTCTTGAACATCCCCCCTGCTTCATTATTATCCCTTTCGACTTTAATTTATAACTTTCTGCTTGCGTTAGGTATATGAGACTAAACTGTGTAGTTAACTCTTTTTATTTTTGCTATAACTTGTAGTACGAAGAATTATGAGCCTCACTCTCAAAGTGAATCTCTTGGCATCAGTGTCTTGAACGCATAATAACATGGTTAGCATCAGAGAACTGCTCATAATCCTCTATATCTTATCATGTCCTCATAAATATGGATATTGCTACACCAAGTTGTGTCGGGGTACATAATGGCTATAGACTTTGCTTTACCTTCATATATTTTACACCCCACGCAAAAAAAAAAAAACAGACTTGAAACTGTCTCAAAATGTTCCACAACACTGAGATGTCCATTTCTGGATTTATCAGGTACAAAATAAAATTTGCAAATAAAGACAACTTTCTTGATTACCATACTAAGTATATCCTTGAATTTCTGAGTCCCTTATATTTTTTTTTTGTCAGTGGCTCTAAATATAAAACAAATAAGAAAGGGGAAAGAGGTCAACCTTGCCTGGTTCCTCTGTGCAAAAAGAAAACAGAAGTCCAATACCCGAATAAACATTTTATTAAGGAGCAACACAGATGAAAACATATAAGCTTTCGAGTATAAAACTCTTTTTCAAATGCATAGAAGACACTGAATATCCACTCCTTTTATACAAAAATCAGCCAATGAGAGTAAAAGCACTGTATAATCACTTAAAAATATCAATTAAATAATTAACTAAATAACTAATCAACTAATCAGCAGCCCAGACATATAGTGCATAAAGATATATAAAAATATATAAGAAATGCTAAAAACTTTATAGAATACATACATATATATATATATATATATATATACACACACACACATAAAATTAACTCATAAAGCATCATGCTTATTTTTAAGTACTGGCTTAATACTATTTTGACTATTAAGTTCTGGTGATTTGTCAGCCATAAAATAATCCATTTGTATTCCATCAATTCTGTTCTTGTTACTATATCTCCCCCACAAGTATATTTGGAGACAACTTGTAAAATCCTAAATTTAAATCTATGTTCTATTCCTTTGCTAGAAATATGTTTAGCTAGGGCATTAGTAGCAGTGTTCCTTCGAATTTCAGAGAGGTGTGCACCAATTCTCTCTTTAAACTTCATATTGGTCTTTCCTATGTAGAAACAATCACATTGGACACATTTGGCAAAATAAATCACATTTCAGTATTACAAGTACCTGACACTTTAAATATTAACACTTCTTGACAGATAGGATGTTTAAAAAAACAAATTAGTATTAATTTCTTTACAATAGGTGCAGTTATGGCAGGGGATAGTACCACATTTCCTCATATTTGCACCACCATTTAAGCCAGCCTTCATATCTTTATAACATAAATATTGCTTAAGATTTTTCTTTCTTAAAGGTAAATCTTGGTCTAGTCCCTACAATCTCACTAATTTCTTGATTGGAATTTTTGCTGGTCCTCTGTGCAACAGAACTTATCAGAGAGGAGCCCTCACACTTTAACTACTGCCTCCAGTCTGCCATATATCATCCTAATTAATCTTAATATTGTATCATGGTGCAAATGATTCCATTGTTGTACTCATAAAATTCCAACTTACTCTGTTGAATGTTTTCTTTCTCTGCATCAAGACCCACCAGCAAAAGCAGTACTATTATTTTACATTCTTCTTCCCTTTGTATCATCATTGTTCTGTTAATGTTATCAAATCTTTGCCTGCTCTCCAGACAACCACACTGATCCATATAAATCAGTTTTGGCAACACCTTTGCTATTCTTTTAGTTGGTATAATCATAAACATTTTATAATTATGGTTTAACATTAAACTGGGTCTACATGAAGCTGGGTCTGATGGGTCCTTACCATCTTTCTTCTATGATGCTAGCACTTCCTCTCCTTTTAAAATACAGTTGAACAAAAGCTTCCAGATCTTTTTCACTTTCTTCCTTCCTACCTTCCTACCTTCCACACTAATGCCATCTGTTCCTGGAGACTTTCCTGCAGCTTGATTTTATATCATTTTTATCTCATATCCTACCATCTTAACTATTAGCTGATCAGCCTCATCTACATCGAAACTTGGCATAATTAAGTCTTCCATAAATATTTCCATTGGGCTCTTTCTTGATTTCCACATTTCTCTACTTTATACAAATGTTCATAAATTTCCCAAAATATCTTTAATACCTTTATAAGATTGCTGGTTATTTTTCTTATTATAGGTTACCTAAGTTTGCAAACAACTTTTTCTTCTTTCTGTTGCTCATGTTGTTATGCTAAAAGTTTTTGTGCTCTGGAGTTATCAAAAATTCTTTCTTAACAGCCATCTTTTTAAACTCTTGCATATTATCCAGAAACTCCCTTATTTTCTCTTTAACATTCCACAGTCTGTCTCTTGTTCCATGACATTCCCCTTATTCTGCAGTACTTTAACCTTTGTTGTCAATCATACCTCTCAACCTGTTAGTTCACAAAATCTGGACAAAGCCATAAATAATGGGGGAAAAGGCACAAAAATAGGGACAATTTTGAAATATTGCTTTTACAAATAGAGTGTTGATAGAATAAGAGGTTTTCCATTAGCAGGCATTCTCTGAAGGGAATGAAGTCTAAAATTCAAATGCCTGTCATTATTGTTTTACTTCAATTCTCAATGATTTGCCAGCGATTTACCAGAAAACCAAAATTTTATGAGGACCATACCAAAAATATGAAGCAAAAATTTGGGCATTCTGCAAGAATCTGTACAGCTGAAAGGTATGTTGTCAATATTCATCTTGAGGTGTTCCTTCTTCTTCAGAGGCTCACTATCACTGCTGAGGGAATGTTAACAGTAGCCAAGTCCATGGCTCAATGAAGAGCCATAGTCCCTGTTGAAACCATTCAGCCGTACCGAATACCCAGAGGCTTACCTGTTCCTCCTTCAAAGGATAACCATCCAGGAAGGCTGGGATTGGCAAGGATTCTAGTGGCAGGTCTCGTGGGGGACACTTCCATGCATATGTGGCCATTCTTAACTTGGACTGTAGTGACTGATAAGAATGTATAACTTCAGAAATTTAATTTTCAGTCTTTCTGTAGAGGTCTATCAGTCTAGGTGCAGTTATTTGAAATATTGTGAAATTATGGCTTAATTCCAGTGGGGTGAACAGTAAAGAAGCCATTACAGAAATTGTAGTAATAATCAATTTAAAAGGGCTTTACTGGCAATCACTGAAAAGTGGATGTCTCAAGCAGACATACAGAATATCACCTTTGTAACTTTAGTAAAGAGAATTTTGTGTTATGAAAATGTATATTTTATTTATTTATTTTTTATTTTACATTTGTTGACCGTGAGTGTCCGGATGAGCTATTGCCCTTTTTCAGCAGAAGCCCAGGGAGAAAAGCTCCAAAGATATACAATGCAATAAAAATAGCAATACAGATACATTTCAGTAAAAATAGCAATAGAGAATTTTGATAGTTAAAATATGTAAGCTACATACATGTATATTGTTGACAGATAAAACAATACTATAAACAAAAAGGAGAATGTTAAAAAAGTAGAATAAGTATGTTTTGGTTTAAAAACAGAGTTGAGTAAATATAAGGTTTTTTATGCAGAGTAGCAGAAAAGTACAGTTGTGTACACTTACCATAAATGTAGATGTTCGAGTGTATTCACTATTGCAGTCATCACATTTGGGGTTATCTGCTTGCAGTAGCCCTCAGTCGGCCTGATTATCAAAGTCTTGGGTCCTGCATCGGTTGCTGTCTCATCTTCCATGACGTCAGGTAGTCAGGGGTATAAAGCATGCAGCTGATGCCATTACATCAGTTTTTTCTTGCCCCAGATGTCAGGTGCCCCCATAATGGGAAGCAATTATATATACACACACATATATACACAAGGCTACACCACCAACAAAAAAGCAAATACACCAAAAAGCTTTAAGCATAGTAAACAAGAATAGAGGTATAACCAAAAGAAGTCAGGGGGCTGGAGGGAGGGAGGGTAACCAAGACTGCAACAGTGAATACACTCGAACATCTACATTTATGGAAAGTGTACACAACTGTACTATGTTTTTCATGTTTCACTGTTGCAGTCATCACATTTGGGTAGATTCCCACAGCTAAGGATGACAGGATGAAATCAGACAGCATTAGGACCAGCTATAAGGCCCTGCAAGACTGCAGTGGCAAAGCCAGCTCTGGATTTAGAGAAAATTGGCAAATGGTAATGCTTGGTGAGAGTATGTACAGAACTCCAGGTAGCAGCTTCTAGGATGTCCTTGGTAGGGATACCTCTGAGAAAGGCTGTGGAGGTAGATGCAGCCCTAGTTGAATGTGGTCTTATCCCCTGTGGGGTAGGTTTTCCATGGTGCTTACAGCAGAAAATACAATGGCCTATCCATTTAGAAATGGTTTGCTTTGAAATGGCCTTCCCCTCTGCCCCTGCAGCAAATGCAACCAGCAGCTGTTCAGATTTCCTGAGAGGTTTAGTCCTGTCCAAGTAAAATCTAAGTTGTCTGTGCACATCTAAGGAGCGCAGTATATGTTCCTCTTTGTTCTGTGGATTAGAAAAGGTTGACAAATGAATGGGCTGATTAAGAGCCACACTGGATACCACCTTGGGCATGAAGGAGAGATTGGTCCTGAGGGACACCATGTCCACATGAAAGATGATGAAAGACTCTACTGCCATAAGGGCCTGTAATTCAGACACTCTTCTTACTGAAGTAATGGCTAAAAGGAAAGCTGTTTTCCAAGAAAGGAATTTCAGCTCTGCAGTTGCAGCTGGCTCAAAAGGAGGTAGAGTGAGTTTTTCCAATACAAAGTTAAGGTCCCAAGCTGGAGTTGGGGCTCTCCTGGGTGATCTTAAGTTTTGGCCCCTCTGAGGAACTGCTTGAGCAGTGGATGAGAAAAGAGGGGTGGTTCTGTGTTGTAATGAGCTGAAATGGCTGAGGCATGAATTTTGATGGAGGAAAAGGAAAGGCCCCTGTGAAGCATCTCAGTTAAGTATTGAAGAATCTGAGGTAAATTGGATGCTGCTGTGCCCATCCCCTGAGTTTGGTTCCAGGAACAGAATCTTTTCCATTTTTCAGCATAAGATTTTCTAGTACTAGGCCTCCTTGCCTGCAGAATGACATCCATCACTTGCTTACTGAAGGATGGTAACACAGATATCAGAGTAATTAGCCAGGCTGCCAGGTTCAGGGTTTGAAGTTGAGGGTGCAGAATCTGTCCCTCCTGCTGGGACAGCAGGGTAGGGGTCTGAGGCAGTTGCCATGGTGCCAGCAGTGACACACTGTGCAAGAGGGAGTACCAGTGTTGGTGTGGCCAGCCTTGTGCAATCAGAATCATCCTTGGTTTGTCCTGTTTGATCTTTAGTAGTACCTTGGAGAGGAGAGGCAGAGGAGGAAAGGCATAAACTGATAGGTTTTTCAGTTGAAGGACAGGGCATCCACTTTCCAAGCTTGTTTGTGGGGAGTCCTTGTGCAAAACTTGTCCAAGTGATAGTTCTTGGGGTAGGCAAACAGGTCTATCTCTGGGTTCCCCCATTTGTTTATCAACATGTTGAAAGTCTTTGTTTCCAGTTTCCACTCATGTGGGTCCATGAGATTTCTGATTAGTTGGTCTGCCAGTGTATTTAGCTTTCCTGGCAGGAATTGAGCCTGTAGGTGCACTTGGTAGCTCAAGGCTGTGTTCCACAGAGCCATGGCTAGTCTGCAGAGAGGGTATGAGTGGGTTCCCCCCTGCTTGTTTATGTACCACATAACAGTGGTGTTGTCCATCTTTACCATTAGTTGTCCTGGAAGAATGTGGTCCTTGAAGGCTGTCAAAGCATTTTGTACAGCTACCATTTCTTTTTGATTGATATGTAGGTGCATTTGACTTGGGTTCCATTTGCCCTGAATGCACTTCCCTGCCAAGTGAGCCCCCCCATGCATAGTCTGATGCATCTGTTGTTAAGCTTTGGGTGGCAGGGGGTAGACTGAAAGGCAGTCCCTTGTTTTGGTGGCAGGCCTCTGCCCACCAAAGGAACTCTATCTGTAGGCAGGGTATGATAGGAATCATTGCTTTTAGATCCTGAGAATGTTGACACCATATGCTTTTTAGATACCATTGTAGTTTCCTCATATGCAGTCTTGCATACGGAATTAGGAGAATGCAGGAGGCCATGAATCCCAAGGCTTGCAGTATTTGTCTTGCAGATAACAGGGTCTTTGTGGCCATTAGTTTGAAGTAGGCTGTCAAATGAACTTGTTTTAATGGCGTGAGGAAAGCCATCTGGGAAGTTGTGTTCAAGCTTGCTCCCAGGAATACAATTTGTTGACAGGGTACAAGATGTGATTTCTTTTCGTTTATGGTGTACCCCAGAGAAGTTAGGAATTTTTGTACGAATGCCAGATGATTCAATAGTATGTTCTGGCTTTCTGCCTGAATTAGACAATTGTCCAGGTATGGGTATATTTGAATATTTCTTTGCCTGCAAAATGCAGTGACTGGAGCTAGGTACTTTGTGAATACCCTGGGTGCAGTAGATAAGCCAAAGGGCAGTGCAGAGAACTGATAGTGCATGAAGCCTGTTTTGAAGCATATGTATCTTCTGGAAGATTTCCTGATTGGGATGTGCAGGTTGGCTTCCTTTAAATCCAGTGTTGCCAACCAGGCATCCTTGCCTAGCACAGAAAGCAACTGGTGAAGAGTTAGCATCTTGAATTCTGGGATCACCAAAAATGTGTTTAGGATAGAGAGGTCCAGGATAGGACGCCAGGAGTTGTCTTTTCTGGGCGCCAGGAAAAGTCTTGAGTAGAAACCTTGTCCCCTTTCCTCTTCTGGGACAGTTTGAATAGCCCTGATACTTACAAGAGAGAGAACTTGCTTTTGAGCCTCTGCCCACTGATTTGGGGGTAGATCTGGCCAACTGTTTGGGGTTGGTAAAGTGTGGAAGTGGAATCTGTATCCTTGGGAAACTATATTTAAAATCCATTTGTCTTGGGTAATGAGTTCCCAATTTTTGGTCTGCAGATCAATCTTTTCCCCTGAAGGAGCAGTCAGTTGAGGGGGGCTTGGAAGTTTTAAAGTTAAGTCATTGAGACAGTTTACCATGGAGGGGGTCTTACTATTCCCTGCTTTGAAGTGGGAGCCCCCCACTGCTTAGTCCTGTGCGTACCTTGGGATTGAAGCCTGGATGTTCTGCTGGTTCTGGGTTTGGACTGAGAAGGCCTGGAAGAGGCAGGAAAGGACCAATTCCTAGAGGGCCAATGCTTACTAAATCTGGGAGGCTGTACTTGCAGGAAATCTTTAACAGTTTGCATAGATTTAGCTTTTTCCTCCATCTTTTTAAGTACTTCTTCTGTTTTGCTGCCAAACAGGTGGTCCTGGTTTAAGGGAGCATCAAGCAATTTAGCTTTAACTTGATCTGGCAAAGATTGCTCCTTAAGCCAAGCATGCCTTCTAAGTACAGACCCAGTGACAGCAGCTCTGCAAGATGCCTCTAGTGAATCAAAACCACATTGCAAAGTATGCTTTCCAACTTGTTCAGCAGAATGCATTAAATCCTGTAAATCTTTATTTTCAGCACAGTCAGGAAACATCATTTTCTGTTTAAGCAATCCAATAATATGCTGCTGATACTTTAACATATGAAACTGGCAGTTTAAGGCCGTAATGGCAAAAGTTGCAGAAGTGTATACCTTCTTACCCCATCTATCCAGCGCCATGGAATCTCTATCAGAGGGGGTAGGATTTTTGGCAGTAGTAGCCTTAATGCCCTTGGGTCCCTGTGAAATGGTCTCAGGATCCACAGTAGGGTTTTTAAAGAGGAACTTGTGAGAGTCAGGAACCCTGTAATATCTATCTGGTTTTCTGGGAGCAGGAGGTAAGGAGTCAGGAGCCAAGCTAGATTCCGAAAAGGCATCATGTGTTGGGGCAGGAGTAAGAAATCCCTAAGCTTCTTTTTAGAATCAGAGTAATCCTGGCTTTCCCAACGAAAATGCTCCCTAAGAGTATGCAAGGTTTCACCAAAAGAGAAATTCTCTAGAGGGGAAGCAGAGGGAATAAAGTCCTCTGCATCAGAATCCTCATAGGTAGATAAGGGTAAATCCTGGTCATCAGAGGAAACAGAAATTTCAGAATCCTGATCAGAAGAATCATAAGAAAATTCAGTCCTAGGTCTCTTAGAGGGGGAAGGTTGACTTCCCCTGAATAAAGTAATAAGGTCTTCAACCATTCTTATCATTTGATTTTTAGGCATAGAGGCCTGACCATGCAGTCTGGGCATCGGTTTTCTAGGCATAGATTGAGTTTTAGGCCTTGAAGAAGAAGATGGCATTGGTTTAATATGCAAGTCAGTAGGCTGAATACACCCTCAGAAGCTGGTGCCTGCACAGAGGCTCTGGACCCATCCAAGATAGAGACATCTGCAGGTTCCACAGTTGAAGCATCACATGGCATACCGGACTCTGAATGGGTTTCAGTAGAGGCCTGCGAATCTGAAGTAGTGGGTATCAGGGGCTACAAAAGCACCTCAGTACCGGTGAACTGGCAACTAGCTTAGGAGAAGCTTCATCAGCAGCTTTGGACCTTTGCGGTCTGTCTCTGTCTTTATCTTTGGGTTTTTTTGGAATGTCGGTTGTCGGGTGGCTTACAGAAGCCATATCTGGGTAATTGAACCGAGTATCAAAATATTTAGAAGCGTAAATATACCAATGACAAATAGTTTGTTGCTTAAATAAGGCACAAAACCGACAGCAAGGTACGTCGTGGTCAGGGCCTAGACAAGGAATACAGTACGAATGAAAATCTTTGTGAGGTATTTGCTTTCCACAAGAAATATAATTACTGACTTTTACTGACATCAGTTTAGAGCAAGAAAAAGTTTCCCCAGTGGGGTACTTAACTTTAGTTGAAGACTTCGGTTCTGAAACTCGAAAATGAAAATTTCAGGAGTTGGCCGACCAGCACTTCCGAACTGCTTCTGCTTCGGGCACCGCACGGCAAGAAAGACTGATGTAATGGTGTTGTCTACATGCTTTATACCCCTGACTACCTAACGTCATGGAAGATAAGACAGCAACCGATGCAGGACCCAAGACTTTGATAATCAGGCCGACTGAGGGCTACTGCAAGCAGATAACCCCAAATGTGATGACTGCAACAGTGAAACACGAAGAACATCTTAAAAGGTTACACAAAAATTTCAGGGTGCAGAGTATAGAAGAAGCTTTGAAGGTATATAAAAAAGCATCCAGTAAAGTAACTGAAAAACATTAAATAAGTGTATGGGGACCATGTCTTCCATACTGTTTTTTTTACATGTGGAAAGAGATGACAGATTTATAGGTATTGTAGATGAGAAATTAGAGTAGAAACTTTTATTCAGGCTACTAAGGGGATGCATGGGGATGAGAGACTATAGTGTGTCTGATCAAGCAATGATTCACTTTGACAAATCTACCTTATGTTATTATGCTACCACATAGCTAAGGAAATGTATAATTAGAGTAGAGTTTGCTCGACTCTGGTAGTATGATTACTCTGTAAAAGCTCAATATATTTGTAGAAATAAAGCCCATTCACCAAAGTCAACAGATTTAATATGTCTATGTGGGGAAAAGTGACAGCACTTTGTTGCTCAGATGGAGGTACAGTGTCAGTTTGGGAAAGTCAGTCACCTAGTACACTGAGAAACAGATAAAAATGAAGAAATCCCCTTATGTACAATCCAGGTCAACATAATATACTAGTCCACAGAATACAGATACTCCATCCAGCCTAGAGCTAAGTGAGGATAGAAGGCCAGTAAAACCTGGAGTTACAGGTGGTCCAGTCCAGACCAAAGTGTGAATAAATATGTCTAAAAAAGGAATTCCTTGTCTAACTATAAGGTGCCCAACAAGGCTCAGGGCCACAGATTATCCAGAGAGGACACAAGGTCCATAGGACAAAGAGTATGAGTAAGCTCACAAAGTGCAGTGAGGGCTGAAAGTATTGAAGAACCACAGGGGCACACTAAGGATTTAAAACATGAGGATAATAAAGGAAGCCTCCTAGAAATTAAAAATTGGGATGAGGGTAAAAAATAGTAAATAACTACAGAGACAGCATGGAGCATTAGGGAAAGAGGTAACTAAAGAAAGCTCCTTAGAATATTGGAGCAAAATGCCTTTTCTTGGCAGAGAATGGGACTCCAGTGTTTCTATATCTGCCACGTCTGGAGAAGTGAAACCTTCTACCTCTCAAGACACACAGTCAGAGGAGGATCCCAGCCTGTTTGACCTCCTGATAAGGCTGACTGAGATTTAGAAGGGCCCAGAAGGAAGATTTGACATTAAACTGCAGAAGAGTTTATATGATAGCTAAAGAAAAAAGGGATACAATGTGAAAGCTACTGCTTTCACAGTATTTTACAAAAATGGTTATAAAATACCTCTTAGCCATATTTTGGGCGTCCAATTAGGAATGGATTAAACCAAGGTGAGGGTTCTAGCCAGAATTTACTGGACAGATATTATGAAGGATGTTGAAAACTTCTGGGTGCCCTGGGTATAAAAGGATATCCCCTAACCCAACTTTTCAAAATCCTTTGATTCCTTAACCCATAGATAAAGTTCCTTTTGAGAGGATCATGATGGACATCATGTAGCCATCAGTGAGTTCCAGCAGAGGACACCTGCATACACTGGTGGTGTTAGACTGTGCCATCTGGTTTCCCAAAGCTGTTTACCTCAGGATAGCTAATTTAAGAATAATCAATAGGGAATTAGTTTTATTGCTTTTCTGTGTGGATACCTAAGGAAATTCTGATGGACCAAGGAGTCGATATCATGATGTCTGTGCCCAGATGTCTGCAGGTCAAGCAGCTAAAGACTCAGTATATCATCCCCAAATGGATGAGTTAGTGGAGTAGCTTTACTGATCCCTAAAACTGAAAATATAATTAAGAAAGACAGAAAGGAATGACACCAATTGCTACCTTACCCAATGATGTTAGTTTGAGAGGTGCCCCATGCTTCCATGCATTTAGCCCTTCTGATCTGTTGTTTGGTAAGAGACCCCAAGGACTCCCAGACATGGGGAAAGAGACTTGGAAGGAAGAGTACACACCTTCTAGTAGTATTCATTTTCCCTTCCCTACTATACAGACTGTAAAAATACTAAAAGCAATGATGCATATCAGGTCAGAGGACATGGAAAGGGCTCATGAGTGACCCAACAGGTTGTAGCTATAACAGAAATGCATGGGATAGAGAGTTCCAGGTACAGTTCTGGTCCTCCCATCAAAAAAACAAACTCATTGCCAAATTGCAAAAGCCTTTGAGATAAATGAGCAAATGAACTGTGTAAATTATAAAACAATCAGGAAGGTGTGTTGAGCAACGTTATCACATAAATTTCCTAAAATGCTGGAAAGAGGTGGCAAAAGGTATGTTAGACTTGGTATCCTAAGTCACTGACAGTGAAAAAGAGAAGTGAATGTTTGCATGGCCTGCAGTGGTAAAATATGAAACCTTCTGTAAGTCACAAAGGCAAAAGTTCAATAGTTTCTACAGAGAAAGAAAGAAATTTTTTCAGAACAACCAGAAAGAATAACTCTTACTAAACTAAACTTCCTATAGAGACAGCATCAGGGGAGGTCAACCTAAGGTTCTACTGGGTGCTAGAAGTTTAAAAACAAGCAGTAAGAGAGGAATTAAAAAGATGCTGACATTGAGGGTTTTTGAGAAGTCCATTACTGACTGGGATAACTATTGGGTAAGTCCCAAAAATGGATGGCATATTCTGGGTCTGCAGTGACTTTAGAATGCTTAATAGTATAACCAAATTTCATAGCTGCCATATGACTAAGGTAAATGAGCTGGTGGTGGACAGGTTGGTAAAAGTGGGTTTCTTGATCACCCTAGGCCTAACAAAGGGATATTGGAAAATTATTTTGACCAATGAGGCTAAGCAGGAGATCAGCATTCTCCACGTCTTATAGGTGGTTCTGGTTTACGGTCTTACCATTCAGCTCTCTCATGGCTCTGGCATTGTTCCAGAGACTGACAGATATATCACTAATCATCAGTCTTATGTTGGGGCCAACCTGGATGATGATGCCATCCATTCAGAGGACTGGGATCTCCATCTCCCCAAGGTATTAGCAAGTGTTAAGCTCATTGAAACAGGCTTGGCTCACAGTTAATGTTCCTAAATGTAAAACAGGGATGAATAAGGTAAGGTACCTTGGGCATGTGATTGGAAGACAATTGATAAAACCTCAAAAAGAAAAGTTAGAAGTTGTTAGGCTTTGAACAATCTCTCAAACCAAGAAACAAGTAAGGGTCTTTTTAGGGATGGCTGGGTACTATCAAAAATGTATCCAACGGTTTGATTCCATTATGTGCTCCCATTAACTACCTCACTAATGGGAAGTTGCCACAGCAAGTCGAGTAGACCCAAAAGCCAAACAGACATTTCAGGGACAAAAGCAAAGCTCCTACAAAGACCTAGTCTTTGGGTTCCCCGACTTCTCTTGGCTCTTTATTGTATGTACAGCACAGGAAAAAAATATATTAAATTATTTATTTTTTTAACGCTTGATTTATTTATTTTGTGCCTTCCATTACAAGAGTGAGGAACTTTTCATGCTACAGCACATGCAGAGGGTTCCAAGCCCTTTCGAAATGCAGTACAGAAAACAAAAGAAATTGGTTTACACCTAGTCATTGGGCTGTTTTCAGAACAGTCTGGCACAATGTGCACTTTAAATGGAGAGTAAGGCAATTAAGTCAAAGACTAAAAAGTTGTTTAGAAAGAGCCTCACTGGGCTGCTGAATGAAGCAAACTGAAAGAAGACTATTTGATGCTTCCAGAGATGTAAACATAGGTGCAAGTGTTAACTACTTTTAAATACTCTGTGTGTGTGTGTGTATATATATATATATATATATATATATATATATATATATATATATATTTGTGTGTGTTTGTAGTGTATGTATATATATATATATTTGTGTGTGTTTGTAGTGTGTGTGAAATATATATATATGTACGGGTTCCATTTAAGTGATCAAAGTTTCAGAACCATATGATCGAAGTTTTAAAACTCAGAACACTTAAATGGAGATCTCCATACAGTGCAGAATGGGAATATTCCCTTTTCCTCACTGTAGTGCAATCTCAGAGTTGGTATATATTAATAGGGGGGTGTGGGGGGCACAGTCCTCCACACAGGAGGTGCAGCGGGGCTTGCCCCCCTGCATAAATGTGTTTTAATTTTTTTTGTTTTTTGAATGTTCGAAGTTACAAAACTTCAATCATATGGTCCTGGTCATATGAAATTTGAAGTTTTGTAATTCTGATCATTCAAAGTAGACTCATATGTACACACACACACACACAAAATATATACATACATTTTATATATATATATATATATATATATATATATATATATATGGGTCTGCTTTGACCCATCGAAAAACAGAACACTAACCATATATATGGAGGGGGACATGTGCCCCCCACACCCCCATATTTTTATATTCTCATTCCAAGATCACACTACAGTGGGGAAAGGGAATATTCCCTTATCCCTGCTGCACTGTGATCTAAGCCACAGCCCCATTGATGTTCGCTTCACAGTGTGGATAAGGGAATATTCCCTTTTCCCCACTGTAGTACAATCACAGAGTGAGAATATAAAAGTAGCAGGGGTGGGAGTATAGCCCCCACACATGGGGGGTGTAGGGGGGCATGCCCCCCTGCATAAATGTTGTTCGTGTTGTGTTTTTTTTCATTTATTTGTACTTCGCAAAAGTGCAATTTCGTGAAAATGCACTTTCGCAAAAAAAAGTTTGTTTACATTTCGTTGAAACGTAATTTCGATGGGTCGAGGCAGACCCATATATATATATATATATATGCACACACAATTTATTTACAAGCAGTGTGCTTTCCACTTATCCAGAATGTAGGAAGGTAAGTATTTTTTAATTTAAGTATGTGTGTATGAATCTGGGTTATGAGTGGCACAGATGCTCTCAGTTGGCACTTATTTTCCAGACTGTATCTGATTTTGCCTCCCATTTTATGTTCCTAGTAAAGTTCAAATCTGTTTGAATTACAGTTAGTAAATAATGGCAGATATTTCAGTTTTAAACTTTGTAACATTTAGAAAAAGCTTGCCAATATAAAGCTTGTTATTCTAGCAAATTCCTTAATTTATAAGGGTAGCATTTGTCTATACTTTTTTCTCCTTAATTCTTGAGCTCCAAGATTGAGAAGCATGTTGGGGGGGGGGGGGGTTGCAGTAGGCTGCGTACTGTATTCTGACAGCAGTGATCTTAGAAGATTAACTCCTGTGTGGCAGTTACTATGTATGTATTCATTCATTCGTTTCAAATCATCTCAAAGTTCTGAGTTGTATAGTCAGTCATACAAGTGTCTGTAAATTGATGGACATGGCCTCCTAGATTTTTCCAAACTACTGCTACATACTGCCTCAGGCACAAAATAGTTTTCCTTGAAAGAAAAAGTAATACTTATTTTCTTTCCTTTTTCTTAATTTTTGTGCAGGCCATTCTTGGATCAAAAGGTTGTTAAAAAAGATCCAAGATTCATCAAAGAACATCTAGAACCCTGTGAATTCTGTGGAGCCTAGCACACTTATTACATTGGAGTCTTGGTCAGTTAAGATGTGTTAAAAGTTTGGAGGAAAATGAAAAACAAGAAAGTAGTAATCTAGATGGTGTAGGGCCAAGTTGGAGGGGGCAGGGAAAAGCTACTAGAGAGGTGCAAGAGGGGCTGTTGTGCAACAGGGGACTGACCCATTAAGTCCTTCTGCTAAGGCATCATTTCAACTATGGCTGGCCTTGCTTATTACAGCCTGAGGCGAATATAATCAAAAAAGTGTCCATAAAGATTGGGTAGAGAGTCTGTGGATGAAAGTGAATGACCCCATCTGTATGATCATAGGTAATTGTCACCGACCTGCCATAATAATACTATACTACATTAAAATTAGCCCCAAACATTCATTAACTTCCTGCAGGCCCTCTTGCTTTGAAGCAACTTACCACCACTGATACACAAATGCCATCGACTTTGGCTTGAGGGCACTGTTAGTGCAAATATTGGGCAATGAGGAACATGCATTATGCTAACTCATTTTTTTTTTTATCTAAGCAAGACAAAGGCCAAGTAATCCACCATTCAAACAGTGTTTGGTCTCCAAGTGATTTCAGCTGTGTGGGTAATTCAAACGTAATCATGCCCCGTTTTCAATAGCTTTATCAGTAAAGGAAGAGGAGATGAATCAGTGCAGGGGGCTGTTGCATTACAGCTGCCCTGTTTCTGGGTCTGACATCACCTCAAAATTCACCACCATCATGTGGACAGTTTGTCTAAGCTTCACAGATCTTTCAGTAGGCTTAAAGCTAGTAGGTTCAAGTGAGGTGATCCTATAACATGTTGTAGTTCCACTAGGTGACTGTCCAGCAGGTAAGGTGAAAAGATAGAAGACAACAGAATCTCAAGATGGGCCAGTAATATGGGTCAAATGTGGAGAGCTTGGATTTGGAAGGGCAATGGGAATACTGTTATATGGAAGAATATAGCAGAGTGGAGTAATGGGAACTGGTGTCTTTAAACTAGAATGACTGAGACTGAAGGTAGGAAATTAACATTAGCTTTCTCCTTTTTAAGTCCAGATAAGTTTCAAGCTGGCAAAAGTCTTTGGGAATCCAGGGGAATGTGTGCCTCTTGTACCTGGATTTGTTCATAGTTAATAGGCAACTATGCTCTACTAACAAATCTCAATTGCTTATTTGCAAATCCAGCAATGTTGTACAGAACTAATTTTAATACAGTTGCAAAAAAGCATATTCCATACCCATTCCTATCTGATAATCTGACACCATCTCCTTCAAATCACAACTAAATGAACACCTACGTAACATCTGGCTGTGCTCCTGTAACATCTTAGGCAAAGCAAAATGACTTCCCACACAGTCCATGTACTAGGATCCATGATACGTAAGCTTAGCAACGTGGGCTCACTCCCTTATTTTGCCAGTTGACTATCAAAGATACAAAGACCATGCAATCTGCAGTCACACACCTTAGACTATCACAGAGACAAAGACCATGCAACCTGTGGTCACTCTCCACCTCTACCCCCACCCTCCTCATATCCCATTTGCTAAACTAAAACATACTGAACAGTCATTCTCAGCCATCATCATCATCCCCCTTATCCCATTTTCTACATGGGGTTGGGGTATCGTGTTAACTGTTACCATCTCTCTCGATTCAGTGCCACACTCCTGCCTTCTTCAACACTCATGCCTGTCACAAATCTTTCACACAATCCATCCACATCTTTGCTGGTCGTCCTTGTTTCCCCTTACCTTTGTCTTGTCTGTCCCAAATCTTCTTCACCAGATTGTCTTCTGCTTTTCTGCATATGTGTCCAAAGCACTGTAATCTGTTACCTTTGATCTTTTCTGGAATTGGATCTACTTTGGCTTCTGCTCTTATGTCCTTGTTTCTTTGTCTGTCCCACAGTCTGCATCCTACCACTCTTCTCAGGCACTTCATTTCCATCACCTGCTGTGCCTTTAAAGCCCAGGTTTCTGTACCATACAGTAGTACTGATTGCACTATTGTCTTGTACACCTTACTTTTCAGCTTCTTTGGCATTCCTCTGTCATAGACTACACCTGAGACTCTATGACAGCTGCAGCCCCTCTGATTCTAGCTTTGACCTCTTCTTTCAGACTTCCTTTCTCCTCAACCACCCCTCCCAGATACTTGAAGCTATTTACCTGTTCCACTATCTTCCCTTCTATCACAGTTATCAGCTTCTTCTGATTTCCTGAATTTGCTTCCATTACCACTGCCTTATCTGTGCTTAGCTTCATCCCATGTGCCTTCAGTTTTGCATTCCATTCCCCTATCCTTTGCTGAAGTTTTTGCTCAGTCTGCCTGTAATACCACATCGTCTGCAAACAGTAACTTTGTTGATCTGTCCCCTCCAACCTGTTTGCTAATGTAGTCCATCAACAGTATGAATAGCAGTGGGCCCACTCCCACTAGGAGCCCTTCTGTGAAGCCGAACACTGTTCGTACTTGAGTAATCAGCCATGGTCCATTAAAATCTTGAAATCCATCCCCATATGTGTGAATACCATCTGAGCTCTCCCACCCTTTATGAGAAACATAAAGTCACATGTCCACAACCAAGCAAAATTTAAATGCTACAATAAAGACAACACAGCTTTAATTAATGATCTGCTCAGTACAACATATATAAACACACTTTCAACATTTACTCAGACAAAAGCATTCTTCAGACCTTGGCTGTAAATACTTCTAGATAGAAAAGAGTGGTATTTATCTGTTTTTATGAAGGCACTATTTCTAATGTATTGACTGCATGCAGTGCATCTATATTTGCCTTTATTAGAGACTTTTCATCACAATGTAATCTTCTACTTCATTGTATTTTAATTACACTTGTATTTTTTTTCTTTTTCATTCATGTATTTTTTATTTACATTCATGTAATTTTTCTATGTGTATGTTACTGTTTTATTAATATATTTTGCTTCACTGTGTTTTGTACTTTCTCCTGGACTGAGTCTGAAAATGGTCCACGTGGACCAGTGCTCTGTCCAAATAGCTGAAAATCCTGAATTGTAAAAGAATCACAAATTCAGTGATAATGCATAAATATACAGCTATCTTCATTATTTCTTGTTGGGTGTAAATCCCCTAACCTTCCCATACAAAACTGCTTCCACGTGTCTGATTACCCTAAGGCAAATTCTAACACTGCCAAATCCTAGTCAAAACTCTAAGCCTAAGCAGAAACCTAAAACTAAGCCTAACTTTAATGTTATTCAAAACTAACTCTAACCCAAAATCCTAACACTAAAATCATTGACTTCTGTAGTTTGTATAACAGTGATTTTTTAATATATATATTTTTATTGAAATTTTATACAGAGGAACAAACACACTAACATAAAACAAATAACTACATGCTTTTCTTTGTGGTTAATGGCCCATTGACAGTATTCAAGATACTTAAGTCCAACTATGGCAAATGAACTTAACACTCCCCTTTCATAGCAAAACAAAGCAATTAGGTCAGAGGTTTAAAGGAGTACAACAGGTTTCTCTAATGTATGCCTCAACTTCATGGCCCTTTTCCTCCCTATTTACATTGTCCTCTGTAAAGCAACAACAATAAAGCATTTACAATTGTTATAATTCCCCTTACTTCTGTAACAGAAGCCTACCTTCTCATACTGTGATGGTTTCACTTACAAAATGATTCTCTCACGTTTGAATAAAGCTTGCTGGAGTCACCCAATTACTGACATCATCGAGGCCAGGCGGTGCGGGTACTTTTTTTTTTTTTAATCAGTTCCCGCCCCCAAAGTGACATCACCACAGCAGTCATCTGATTCTAACTAAAATAATAAGACCCACCCATTCTGTGATGTCATGGCTCCCTTATCCTTCCCCCAGCCTGAGTGCTGTTCATTTTATTAAGTAGTAGTGTAGTAACACCGATGTTTGGAAACACAGAAATTTGGTATGCATACTTGTACATTCTGCACGGCAAATTATGATTAGGTGGTGTACCGCTTGCATACTTCTCTGTTGTATTTGCACCAGATACTGCTAGTGTGCAGTGCGGGAATAGAAAGATTAAAACATTACCCTGGTATCAGAGGTGGCAGTGCAACATATTCATAGTGGCTTAACATGAGAGTAGCTCTAAGCAAGCACCATGTGAAACCTGAACAAGCACCTAGAATTATTCAGTGCAGCTTCCACACCTTAAGTCTGAAAATGAATTCACATACTCACATGTATTTATTGTATTTATTACTGCTTGGTGTAACTCATTGTAAGCCTTTTAGTTTAGGCACCTGTGCTTCAGACCAGTTTTACATTAGGAAGGTTTGTGGTCTGCACTGTAGTGGCAGAACAGGTAGCTTACATCCTTCTAAGTTGGGAACTGCTGATTGAGGGCTCAGTGTCTGTTATTCTAAAAGTGTATTAATTCTGGTTTAAGCACTTGGGCTTGAGGCCAGTTATTTTACATTAAGAGGGTTCGTGTTCTGCACTCTTGTGGGAGGAGAGGCTGGACTCTGTCCTTCTGAGCTGGGAATTTCTGGTTAAAGCTTATAGTGCCTGCATATTTGAACTGCTTCTTACTGAAATTGGTACACCTCGTTTGCTGTAGCATAGATTAGATCCAGGCCTGCTGAATCTAGATTTGTTTGTATAACTTGAGCACTAATCCAGGCATTCTTTAAAGTATTCAGTTGTATTTACTACTGCTGGTAGTAACTTGATTAAAGTGTAGCTATCATTTCTAAGTCTTTTGGATTAAGCACTTGGGCTTCAGACCAGTTGTTTTACATTAGGAAGGTTTGTGGCCTGCACTGTGGTGACAGGACAGGTAGCTTACATCCTTCTAAGTTGGGAACTGCTGATTGAGAGCTCAGTGTCTGTTATTCTAAAAGTGTATTAGTTCTGGTTTAAGCACTTGGACTTCAGGCCAGTTATTTTACGTTAAGAAGGATTGCGGTCTGCACTCTTGTGGGAGGAGAGGCTGGACTCTGCCCTTCTGAGCAGGGAATTTCTGGTTAGAGGCTTATAGTGTCTGCATATTCTGTTTCTTACTGAAATTGGTACACCTTGTTTGCTGTAGCATAGACTAGATCCAGGCCTGCTGAATCTAGCTTTATTTGTATGCTTGTTGTTTGTTTATTTCCCTGAAACGCTAATTCCACCTAAAACGCGGCCTTTTAGCACTTCTGTGGATCCCTAGTGATATCTGCATCACTTACTGTACTTATTTCCTTGTTTCACTTGAAAGAAAGTTACTGTTTGTCGTTTTTGCATTTAAGTTACCTGTAGCACATTGCATTTAAGTTACCTTTCACTTGCTCACTAAAGCAATTATATAAGTCAGCTCTAAAAAATTAAAAGCACTACACCCTCACAAACTCCCCTTGAGTACCTTGTTCCCCATTGGCCCTTTTTTTCAATTATAAAGGAATTCCCAATACTATTCTAGCATGTCCAAAGGTCAGTTGTCAATCTCTTCTCCGGTCCAGCTGGTGAATCTGGGAATCTTGAGGCAATGTTACAACTGCCTCATGTACACAGACAACCCTCTCCTCCTCCCAACAAATTCCAACACATGTGAGAGATGCAACCATATAGCCAAACTGGAGGCTAAGCTCTCTCAACTCAGTACTGGCGTAACCAGTCAGGAGGAGAAGGAAACCACACTTACTACAATTCCAGTCTCACATAGACCTACCACGACAACGAACCAAACACATAAACACACAAAAACATACTCGGAGGCTCTAAATAAAAATCTGCCTAAGCAGCAGAGACCTCCAAAGCAGACATCCAAGTAACTGCTACCCCAAAACAAAACACGTGCAACACATAGCTCACAAAGCCAGTGTGCCGAACAGTCACAGCCCTTAAGGCGAAACAACACACCTGATACACTTGTAATAGGTGACTCTATCGTCAGGCACACTGACGTCCCGCTCACCAGGCTGAACAAGGAGAAGGTCACGGTGAGCTGCCTGTCAGGCGCTAGGATCCACCACATAACACAAGCATGTCACTCCAAGGCAAGTACAAATATGACTCAGTCATTGTCCATGCTGGTGTGAATGACCTGAGACGTACCTCCATGGACTACATGAAAAGAGACATAGAGGAGCTCTCTGAGCATGTAGCCCAGGCCGGTATGACCCTGACCTTGAGTAGCATCTTACCCTCACCAAGAATGATGCCACAATATGAAGACAAGATGATCAATTTCAACAATTGGCTTAAGTGTTGGTGTCATTCAAAGGGGATCCAATGCCTGTCAGCCTGGGATGACATGCTCGACAAGCCACGATGCTTCGCTAGGGACGGCTTGCACCTGTCACCCCTGGGCTTTCGGATATTGGCAAAGGCTCTTGCTACCCCATAGTGCCTTTTTTAGGCAAGGCTCAAAAGACAAACCCACCTCCATAGGTATCACAAGGGATAAGAAACTAAGAGTAATGCTACTCAACGCCAGAAGTCTAAACCTCAAGATGCACGCACTCAAAACTCTCCTTAGCATGGAGAACATCGATATCTGTGCAGTAACAGAAACCTGGTTCAAGGCTCCCGAGAGCACCCCAGCACTACCAGGTTATACCTCATACCATGCTTTTCGGCCCCAAAACTTGGACCGAACCACAAAAGGAGGGGGAGTATCAATATTCGTCAGATACCCACACCTCCAGGTTGGTGGCACAGCACGAAGCACCAGAGACTATCCATGTGCAACTAACTGTGGGTAAAACTGCCTTCCAGTTTATAGCCTGCTACAGACCACCCTCCCAAACACAGGAACCCCACTTGGCCTTCCTGAGAATACTGGAAAATATGAAGGTCTCTCCAAACACCATTATATTGGGCGACTTCAACTACCCAAACATAGACTGGGAGCATTACTCTAGCTCCAACACCCTAGTTTCCTAGAATTTATAAACTCAAATGCTATGGAACAACTTGTTACCACTCCCACAAGAGGGGAAAACATACTGGACCTGATCATCACCAACATGGGGACACTATGCTCCAGACCAGAAGTGTATCCCTCACTGGTAAGATCAAACCATAAACTAATCTCACTGGATATTCACATCCCGACCCCACCCCCTGCCCAGAAAACCACAGTGAAAAACTTCTCTAAAGCAAATTTCACACGCCTCAAAACTGAGGCGAAATCCTTCAAAGCCTCCGGGCCTGTGGAAAATACTGCTCAGACCGCGGAATCCTTTATAAACACATTCTATGAACACCTTCAGGAATGCATGGATCATGCAATCCCAAATAAAACCAAGACCCAATCCTCCAAAGGCAGACGTCCTGTCTGGTGGACTCCAGCCATAAACAAACTATACAACAGAAGGAGGAAGCTACTACATGATAGAGCAAAATCCCAAAAAGGGAAGGCATCTCTGATCAGTATTAGCAAAAAACTACGGGCACTCATAAAATCGTCTAAGGCCAGCTTCGAGAGAATAATTGCACAGGACACTAAAGATAATCACAAGGCTTTCTTTAGTTATGTTAGAAACCTGGGTGGGAATTCCTAGATATGCTCAGAATTAGTCCAAAATGACAAAAAATACACCGAGCCCACAGACATTGCCAACATCCTAGCTGACAGGTTCAGTGCAAACTTCTCTCCCCTCTCCCCACCAAAAGGGCAAATATCTATCCCAACAGAGTGCTGCCCCCCTGACATCTCAGATGCTCAGGTAAGAGCCGCCCTCTCCAAAGCAAAAAACACAGCATCAATGGGACCAGATGGTGTCCCGGGCTGCGTCCTACATGAACTCCAAGAACAGCTAAACCCAAACATAAAACTACTGTTCAATCTTAGCCTTACTACAGGATATGTACCCAAAGAGTGGCGTACAGCAACAGTGGTCCCTCTCCACAAAGGTGGTGCCTCAACGGATCCTGGAAACTATCGCCCCATAAGCCTGACTAGCTTGGTCTGCAAAGCTATGGAAAGAATCATCATGGACCTCATAAATAAAGATATTGTGGACCTACAGATACTGGATCCTACCCAGTTTGGCTTTGTTAAGGGCAGATCCTGCCTCTTAAACCTGGTCGATTTCTTTGAAACAGTCACCAAGGCCATTGACGAGGGGAAGGTGGTCCACACAGCCTACCTGGACCTCGCAAAAGCCTTCGATACAATACCCCACTCGGGCATTATAGATAAGCTCACCAGCTTAAATATAAACCCCTATGTCACTAGATGGGTTGCAAACTGGCTCAAGGACAGAACCCACATGGTTAGAATTGCTGGAGCCATGTCAGACTCCAAACCAGTTACAAGTGGCGTCCCACAAGGCTCAGTCCTGGGACCTCTCTTGTTCGGTATATATTTCTCGGGGGTACAGGCCAACATGGAAGGACTGTGGCTGACCAAGTTTGCAGATGACTGCAAACTGGGCGCCATAATCAACTCTCCAGCCGACACAAGCATCCTCCAAAAGGGCCTCATAGAAACAGACAACTGGTGCCAGAGCCATGGCCTCAAGCTAAATGCCAAAAAGTGTATAGCCATCCCCTTTGGCAAAAACAGTGCCACAAATTACCACATAGGTGGTAATCCATTAAGTACAGAAGAAGTCATTAGGGACCTGGGGACCCAAGTTGATAGCAATCTCTCATTTGACAACCACGTGGCCAAAGTGGTTAGAAAAACATTTTATATAGCCCACCTAATCATGAAGGGATTCACATCTAGATCAGGGGAGGTCATCGTACCACCTTTACTCATCCCTCATCAGGCCCATAATTGAGTACAATGCCCCTTTTGGGATGTACCTTACCAGACACCTGCAGCAACTGGAAAGACCCCAAAAGTACCTCACCAAGAGGATCAAAGGGCTCAAACAGATGCCATATGCTGCCCAGTTAAAGAAACTCCAGCTCTACTCAGTGGCATACCGCCTGCTCAGAGGCGATCTGTGCCTGACGTATAAAGCCATGTCCAACCCGGAATTAATGGACATGCTGCACCTCAGAAAATCCAAATCCCATCGAGCTACGTGCTTGAGAGACTTGAACCTCAGCACTGAAATAAATAGGACATGCTGGAGGGACAGATTCATAACCCAGAGGCTCCCTTCACTCTGGAATAAAATCCCAGTCCAGGTTAGGCAGAGTCCCACATTGACTCTCTTCAAGAGGAATCTTGATGAGTGGATGGGAGATCATAGGTTTACCCCGGCTATCACTTCTGTGTCACTGTTAGACAGAGGCACAGTATACTAACCTCAAAAAAAGGCATAGCAAAATTAATTTAAAATGGGTGGCGAAAGCCAAACGCACTCTGGCTAGGCTTATAAATGCCCTAGGGCAGATAGCCTAGTATGAACCTATGAACATAAACAGGAGTAGCTGCATACTGACGGCTAAAGGTGTATGGGCATGTCGGGTGGTTACTACACTGCAAAAGTGGTATGTAATGGTGGAGATATTTGGAAGGCATGAGCAAACACACCAGTATATTAAAGCCATAGCACCAATTGAACTGGAGGCTGGCAAATAGATTTACTAAGGGATTTTGTCCATGCACAAATATTTCAACAGTGATTCTTTGCAGTGGCATCCATTATCTGATTCAAGGTAAGTTAACCTTGATGTCCTTTACTTAAAAAAAAATCAATAAAAAATTTACTTTGTTATAAGTGACTTCTGGACACAAGAAAAAGGAAGGGGAAAATATAGCAGTGTGGTTTGTATGTACAAAGACAAATCCAGGGATACTGCAAAAGTTTTTTTTGCAAACCAACCAGTGGAGTAAAAACATATGAAGGCAAACACTGCATACCAACACACTTTGCACATATAAATCTCAATTTTTAACAAGGTGGAAGCATGAAGTGATACCTTAACACTTAAATTAATAAAGATCTAAACTGGTTAATAGTATAAATGTTTTATTCTTTAGCTCCTTGGTGCAAGACCTTACTGGATGTGATTGCAGTCAAGTAAGGCCATGGCTATAGTGCAGCAAAAAATGTCCCTCTAACAAAGGAAATGCTAGAGCAAAGATTAAATTACATGAGTCAAGCACCCTGCTGAGATCTGCCAATCAATGGAATTACCAGGTCAAATTACCCTCAGGACTTTGACAGCTAGGGAAGCTAAGTGTTATGGGGGAGGGGGGAAGTAAATGGACTGGAATTCATTGTCTCACAAATTAGTGCCATTTAAACTAAATTAGAAAAAATGGCAGCAGTAAACAGCACTTTCAGTGTGTTCTGTGACATCTGCACTGTTTCTGTTTTAAGTAGTCATCCAGCAGCAAGGAATGTTACTTACACTGTTCTATTTTACTCAGTACTTTGTACGCATGCAACATCTATGAAATGACAGGAACTTTAGGCAAACGGAGGCCTGCATGATGTAACATTTTTGAGCCAAACAATGATTTCTGGGATACTGGATGGCAACCTGATTTATCCAAACCACGTCAATATGTCAGCCTCCAGGTGGTCAGAGTCTGGAATTACATATAAAAATATTTAAAATCCTGTAAATAATCCCATAGTGCTGTTAACATGTAGGAAACATCATGCCATGATGTTTTAAACATGTTTTTTGAGTCTGTGGGTGCGGTACTCCTTTAAAGGAAATTGTCAACTCTTCCGACAAATTTACATAAGCAGCAACCCAGTGTTGAAATTCTAAGCTTTAAATGTTATTTATAACAGTTTGTGTTAAGATAACTTACGAGTAGTTGCAAAGATTTCTGTGACATTTAGAGAAAAGTCAGTAAATACTTTTTCTTGTAAAGTATAAATGCATTTACCATTTTCAACCCCCCCCCCCCCACCACACACACACAGACACACCAGAACTGCAGAGTGAGTCAGGTGGCAACCCTATCAACTAGGTGCACTGATACTGTTCATAAACAGGTCTTTTATGCTTTGTGTGACATCCTTCCAGAGGGGGATGCATATCTGATACATGCAGATCCATTGTAAGAGATTCCTACCGACTTTGAGTGAGTCCTTGCATTGTCAGAGAGCAACCATAATATACAGCTGAATTTACTTTAACATACATTTACTATGTGTCCTTGCATTAATAACACTAAGAAAAGGAAATCAGAAGTACTTAGCTGTGTTTAAATGCATACACACACACACACACACACACATGCTTTTCTACATATGTCCTTTATATACATATACAGAAACGCACACACACTGTGTGTGCATACAATGAATTTATAATTAACATAATATAGTTAAGCATTATTAATGTATACATTCTAGTAAATTTTGCTCAATGATTTACTTGGTCACACATTGGCTATGTGTTCCACATGCACTCTTGGTCAATGTCTTTCTGTCAGTATTTTGTTATTTGTATTGATAAGTGCATTTAATAACTGTTATTATCTTTGCCAGTGCAGCTTATGTTGTGGCTGAAAAGGATCCTGGAACCAGTTTACTTTCCTGGTTATCAAAGTATAAATAAATATGAAATAGAAAAAAGGAGGGGAAACATGACAGAAATAATTGAGGAACTAGTAAAGCACATTTTAAGTCTGCATCATTCATGAGAGAGAACAATCCTCACACTGAAGGCATTGGGAAGTAGCAGGCAGACTAAGTGTAGAGTCCTACTACTTGTCACTTGTAAATGTACTGCAAGGAATCATTTACTGCAGTGAGAGTTTTCACACCTTGGTATGAGGGAGGGTTTATCAAGTTTGTTAGGACTACAAAAGATTCCTCTTACAAAAAACAGTTTTTACCTGCTTTCTTTTGCTGCAAGTAACTAACAGCTATTTATAGCATAGCACAGGCTCTGTCAGAGAGATAAATGCGGCTCAGTCAGGTAAGCAGAGAAGCGGCTCTTTTACAGAAGGTGTGTTTAGGTGACAGTGCTTCACAGTCCTGCCATTATATTTTAATGGCATGAGAAAACAGCACCACTTCCTTATATCTGGCATGAGTCACATAAAGAGGACTTGAAATGTATTCTGGGAAAAAGGAAGGAAAGCAAAAAAATAAGATCACGTTACCAGGGCAGGCCCCATCATCCACCATTTTGAGAGAAACACATTCAAACTGTAAAAGAAGCACTTGGAGTGATTTTGAGGCATTAAAATAGCACAAAAACAAAGATACAATGAAAAAATATGTTTTTTTGAGTTCTAAGGTAGAGTTTTCCTGGTTTCACCCACCCCCCCAGACCAGGACTAGCTATACCTAAGGTCAGCCCGAATTGTCACCAGACCGGTGGAACTAAAGAAGTGTCAATGTGATGTGATACTTGGTTTCATCCAATGATTTTTCTGAATACTTTAAGTCCCCCACTCACAAATGATGCACATACCATTGAGATAAGGCATGCATTGTTGGGCCTGTTGATGTCCACATACTTCCTGAGACATGCCCATCTCAAATACAATACTACCATGCTACATAGCAGAGCATACTCCATCTTCTGTAACCCTCCTCCTGAGCTAGAGATATCAGCCACTTTTCCCACCACTTGATGTCTTGTAAGAATACTAGTAGGCCATGAGACAGACTTAAAAGTAGAGGGTTTACCCTAGAGACATGTTGGTGGATAACCACTAAAAGCTTTCGTCAAATTTAAGGAAACAAAATAGAGAGAACAAGAATAATTTACATACACATAGTTCAAAGGATAATTAATATGAGTAACATGTATGTATTTTTTAGACAAGCTTAAGGGCTTAATATGTAGAAACTGATTTAAGAGATGTTCTGCCTCAGAACTTAGTATTGTCATATAGAAAAGCAAGAAAAATCATTTTCTGTTTGCTATGTCATGGTGAAAAAGGTCCACTGACCAAGTTATCTAAGTGAAATAAATAAACATGTGTATGTGTATATGTATCAGTTACATTCAAGTGCTCAAACTCTCAAATTTTAAAGTTCTAGAATGAACGGTGGCTGCACTGTTTGAAAATTAACTTTTCAAACTTTGCTGCTGTTTATGTCCTCGACATTGCTGTGCAGTGGTGATCAAAGAATATACCCTTTCTCCACTGTACTGCGATTTTGGAGTTGGTATATAGAAGTGGGGGGCTTTCCCTTCTATAAAGAAAAAAGAGATTTTGTTTATAACTCATCTGTAGGCTTCAATGTTATGTGTATTCAAATCTTTGTCATTTGAACTCTTTCAGTAATGTGACAGATGTTCAACGTTTTGATGCTTCAAACGTCTGTCATACATTCATATTATATATATATATATATATATATATATATATATATATATATATATATATATATATTTATATATATGTATGGATGTTCTTTGTGTTTAACTGTTGCAGTCATTACTTGTGGGTTATCCCTGCTGGGTAGCCTTCGGTCGGCCCGAATAACAGAGTAAAGCTTTTCCCCTGCGCCAGCTGCTGTGGACTGATATCAGGTCATCAGTGGTATAAAGGAGAGCAGCAGGCACCATTACATCTGTCTTTCTTGCCGTGGAGCCCGAAGCAAAAACAGTTTGCGTGTGTGCCTGTCAATCATTGCCAGAGTAGAAGTTGACTCTGAAATGACTAAAGCCAAGTACCCCACTGGGGACCTTTTTCTTGCACTAACTGATGTCCGAAAAAGTCAATAATTGTCTCCGCTGTGGAAAACAAATACTACACCGAGACTTCCATACGTTGTGCATTACTTGTCTAGGCCCAGACCACGACGTTCCCCATTGTCAGCTCTGCGCACTTTTCAATTCAAGGACTATTCGCAGTAGAGGTGAATTTGTAGCCAGGCATTTTCGAAGTAGTTCCTCGCATTATGAAATGGCATCCATCGGTCAGCAATAGGTGGATATTCCCAAAAAATGAAAAGATAAAGAAAGGGATAGACCACACAAACTTAGGCCTTCTGACGACCCATCACAGAAGCAAGTCATCAATTCTCAAGAATTCAGTGAGGTACATTTACAGCCCTTGATGCCCGACTCATTTCCTTTGCAGGCCTCTACCGAGACCCTTTCAGAGTCCGGTATGCCACCGGGGAATGCTTCATCATCCAATCCCTTGGTTGTCTCTGCTTTGGTTGAGTTCGGAGCCACTACGCAGGCACCAGCTTCTGAGGAGGTTCTTCGCCCAACCGATTCAAGGCAAAAAAACGACATCTTTGCCTCCGACTACCGCATCTCAATGACAAATGGATTTATTAAGGTCTAAAAGCAAGACCACCCCTAAGAAAACAGTCTCTAGTCACCATCTTACTCTTCCTCCACCACCTCAGACTCAGTTACTAAAAATGGCAGACGACCTCATCACTTTCATCAGGGGTAGCCATACCACTCTTTCTAAAATAAGGAGGGATACTTTCCCTGAATTTCACACAGAAAAAGATTCTAAAATTTCTAACTACCTTGATTCAGATGAGAAACAACAACCTCTCACCTCCTTTGAGGATTCTGATGTAGAGGAATCCATTCCTTCTGCCTCCCCCCCAAAGATCTTTCATTTGGGGAAACCCTACACACTCTCAGAGAGCATTTCCACTGGAAAACCCAAGATTATCCTCAGTCTAAGAAAAGACTAAAAGAATTTCTAGAAATTCCTCAGCACAGACCCTTGGCCATCCCTCCTATTCTGAATGTGGTGGATGATGTTTTCAATGAATCAAGTCTCACCCCTGATGCCCTACCCCCTACTCCTAGAACAACTGACAGGTACTATAGGATGCCTGATTCACATACATTTTTGTTTAAAAACCCTGCAGCAGACCCAGAGGTCATCACTCATAGGGCCAAAGGGGCCAAGGCTAGCTCATCTAAAAACCCAGTTTCCTCTGACAAGGACTCAAGAGCTCTAGACAGATGGGGTAAGAAAGTGTATACCTCCTCAACTTTAGCTATTAAGAGGTCTTAACTGCCAGTTCCATATGCTAAAATATCAACAGCACACCTTGGAACTTATGAAACAAAAATTTTCATCTTTACTTGACACTACTACTTCCAAGGAGTTAGCATATATTCTGCACTCTACTTCTCAAGTAGCTAAACACTTCCTGCACTGCAGATTTGATGCCCTAGAAGCCTCAAGTAGGGCCACTGTGGCAGGTTCAGTCATTAGGAGGCAAACATGGCTAAAAGAACAGCCACTGCCTGACCATGTAAAATCAAAACTACTTGATAACCCCACTGGATAAAGACCGCTTGTTTGGATCAAAAGCAGAGGAGGTCATAAAAAAGATGGAGGATAAAGCTAAATCTATGCAAACAGTAAAAGACTTCCTCAAAGTTCAACCTCCCAGATTCAGCAGACATTTTCCCTCTAAGCACTAGTCTTTCCCAGCCCCCAATAGACAGACTCAAGGGAGGCCTCGCAGGGACTGACAAGTTAGACCACAAAACCGAGGCCAGCAAAAAACTAAGTAGTGGCCCTCCACCACACTAACAGCAGGGAGTTCTAAGTCCACTCAATACTCTAAGAACATGCAATGACTCCCACTTCCCCTCCCATCAGAGGTTAGGAGGAAGGCTGTCTGTAACAAAGGACCAATGGGTTTTAAAAATAATTTTACAGGGCTACAAATTTACCTTCCAACAAGTCACAACCTTATCAGGTTACCCAAATCTACTTCCAAATCAGTGGACAGAAGCATTAAAACAAGTGCACATACTCCATGCCCAAGGGGCAGTGGATCCTGTACCACAGGAGCAAGCAGGAAAAATGTTTTACTCCAGACTGTTCCTAGTGCCAAGGAAAGAAGGCACTTGGTGACTCTTCCTTGACCTGTCCACTCCAAACACCTTCCTAGAGGTTCCAAAATTCAAAATGCTAACTCTTCAAAAACTTTTACCAATGCTGGGCAAAAATGCATGGCTAGCCACTCTAGACCTGAAGGATGCCTACCTTCACATACCCATAAGGGAGTCTTGCAGAAAATATCTACACTTCAGAGCAGGTTCACAACACTTTCAGTTCTCTGAGCTACCCTTTGGCTTATCTATGGCTCCCAGGGTCTTCACAAAATGCCTGGCCCCAGTGGTAGCTGTGAAGATAGGTGAAGGCTGCCCACCTAGCAGATAGAATTTTGTAGATAATTCTGTCATTTGTAAATATTAATGTAAGCACAGGCTTGTTCTCTTAAATGTGAAAAGACCGCATTGGATATTGAACTGCAAAAATGTAACAACAGTGCAGTCTGCTGTAAGAAAGCTAAGTCAAACATTTTGTGGCTGTCTTTGGTGTTAAAATTCGGAGCTGATATGTCTAGAGGGAGGCATCCTGCCTATTGTTTTAAGGCCATAATTAATAGCTAGAATTTGCATGTATAAATGTCCTTTATTGCTCTGGTTTCTGACCAGGTGTAAACAATGTAAATATAGTTTATGTTAGCCTGGGAACACCAGAGAATTGTGAATAATGATGTCATGTGAAGCAGCTCTGTATTATCAATTTAAAGAGAGAGAAGCAGAGAGCTCAGAGGATTTTGTCTTGAGGACATCCAACATCACCAGCATAGTCTTGCTCAAGATGTAAGTTTTTTAGAACTGTGTTTTCTCTTAGAATTAAGAAGATTAGACTAAGTGTTTTTCTGTGATGTCAGAACTTTTCTAAGGTACTATTTTAAGTATTTCTCTGTGATCTCTGAACTCTTGACTAGCACTGTGTAATAAGAAGTATTGTCTTGTGTTTTTATTATGTATTATTAAATATTTTTAAACCTTTCAACTGTGGCTGTTTTATGTAGAGATAATTTAAGCTCTAAGAGTACATTGCATGTATATAGTGATGCTGTACCAAGTCACTCCAAGTTAAGTCTTGACTGTTAGGTCACACTTACCATTTGGATAATAATATTGCACAGTAATAAGTGGACACCCTTTTAAGGGCCTTTGAATAGCTGATAGATATTAGTGGGTGGTGGCAGTGATTTTTACCGCATAGTTTGGGTAAAAGGGGCACAGCTGGAAAACCTGTGCCAGCCTTCCCCAGGAGTGTCTGTGTGGTTGTATAAACTCTTATCTCAAAGTGTGTGTGTGTGTCAGCTACTTGGGCAGGGACAAAAATCACTGGTTGGACAGAGAGGGTGCTGGAGGTTTTAGCTTGACTACAGGCTGAGATCTGGACCCTATAGCTGTGCCAGTGGGGAGTCTTATTGGGGACCTGGAGGAAAAGGGAGAGACTACCTCCAGACTGACTGTGATCTCTTTGTGCTCTTAAGGGAAATTGTACTTTACTGTGTGTGTGTACTTCTTATCCTTTCCATATATGAATGCCCCTCGCTAGTGTTAGTGATGAGAACTGAGGCTCCCTGATTGCTGGGCCAGGGCACGGGCATCACAATTGCCTTTTGCAGACAGCAAAACATCTGGACGACTGCCTAATACAAGCAGACAACAAAGAGAAGTTACTATAGGACCTGCTCTTTGTACAAACAACCCTAACCTCTCTAGGGTTCACTAGCAATAGGAAAAAATCAAACCTAAACCCCTCCGGACAGATCACATTCCTGGGCACACTCCTGGACACAACCTACCAAACAGCCTTCCTCTCACCAGAAAAACAAAGCTTTCTGCCAAATTACTTCTCCCAGTTAGCTCTCAGAAAAAAACTCACAGCAAAGAAAATTCTGGAAGCACTGGGTTACATGTCATCCTGCATTCTAATGATCCCCCTGGCCAAGCTGCACATGAGAAAACTCCAGTGATACCCAAAGAACCTTAGCTGCCAACATTCTCAATATATAGAGAACACTCTCCCCCTCACTCCATACATAAGGAACGAGTTTCTCTGGTGGGCTGAGGCCTGCACTCAGAACAAGGGCCTTCCCTTCACCTACCTACCACAAGGCCAGACTATCACCACAAATGCCTCAGACCTAGCTCGGGGTGCTTATTTAGACACACGGTGCATCCAAGGCTTTTGGAACCTTAAGCACCTTCATTGGCACATCAACCTAAAAGAAATGATGGCAGTTCACAAGGCTATCACATCCTTCCAAGACCACCTAAAACCAGGGGTCCTCCTCATAAAAACAGAGAATACCACAGTCATATGGTACATCAACAAGCAGGGGGGACACACTTCTACACTCTCTGCCAACTAGCCATGACCCTCTGGCAGAAAGCCTCATTCTTGGGCCTACACCTGATAGCCCAGCACATCCCAGGAGTAAACAACACCCTAGCAGACCATCTAAGCAGGAACTACTTACACCCCCACAAGTAGAAACTCCAAAAGGGGACATTCTTCCAAATCACCCATGCCTGGGGACACCAGAGTTGGACCTCTTTGCCTCCCAACACAACAATCAGCTGCAAAAATTCTGCACAAGACAGTTCCACCCCTTAGCTTGGAAAGTGGATGCTCTTTCATTCCAATGGACCAATCTCTTCATTTATACATTTACCCCCCACCCTTACTCCCAAGGATAATGCTCAAAATAAGGCAGGAAGGACCAAAAGCCATCCTTATAGCACCAGATTGGCCTAGGCAGCATTAGTACCCCTTGCTGCTCAGTCTGACCAAGGAGCCTTACAGGCCCCTGCCATTAACTGCAGACCTCCTGATACAAGCCAGAGGGGAGATTCTGCATCCAAACCTGCACACTCTCAACCTCTCTGCATGGTTTATTCCCCCAGGGACCAGGGATAACCCACAGTTGAGCAAACAGGTCCTAGACATTATTAAAGAAGTCAGAAGTCCAAGCACCAGGAAATCTTACTCAGAAATGGAAAATATTCAACTCCTGGTACCTATCTAAAGATCACAGTAGCTCCCATTCATCCCTTCCACTTATTCTGGACTACCTAGTGGAGCTACTTAACAAGGACCTCTCATTTTCCTCAATTAAAATCTACGCCTCAGCCATTTCAGCACACTTTCATGCCGAACAGCCTGTCTTCTCTCACCATTTGATTAAGCAATTCCTCAGAGGTGTATCTAACATTAGGCCCACTAGAAGGGGACCCACTCCAGCCTAGGACCTGAACTATGTCTTAGAAAAATTGACATTGCCTCCCTTCAAACCAGCTGCATTAGCAGACCTAAAACACCTTTCCTGGAAAACTGCCTTCTTCCTGGCTGTTACTTCAGCTAGGAGGGTGTCAGAACTTCAAGCACGTATGGCCACTGAACCCTTCATTATCTTTCATGCAGACTGGGTGTCTCTCAGGACTAATCCCTCATTCATGCCAAAGGTAGTATCAGATGTGACCCTAAACCTGGCTATTCATCTCCCCACCTTTTTTCCAAATCCTCAGAATAAAGGGGAGAGAATTCTGCACACACTGGATGTGCACAGACAGTTAAGATACTACCTGGACAGAACAAAGTCCATTAGGAAGATGGATCAACTTGCCTTCACCCCAGGTAAAGAGGAGAAGCCTATCTCCAAACAAACCATTTTAAAATGGATATCTCACTGCATACAATTCTGCTACACTTTTCATGGAAAAGCTCATCCTAAATCTATCAGAACACATTCCACTAGGGCAGCCTCTACTTCCACTGCCTTCCTTAGAGGAGTACCCACCAGGGACATCCTGGAAGCTGCCACTTGGACCTCGGTCCACACCTTTACCAAACACTACCACCTGCCTCTGTTCTCCAGGGCTCAGGCAGGCTTTGCCCTTGCAGTCCTGGAAATCATGCTAGCTCAATCCTAGGAATTTCATGCTTCCATCCTCCCCTTCCTCAGCTTTGGGAATCCTCCCACAAGCGATGACTGCAACAGTGAAACACGAAGAACATAGTACAGTTGTGTACACTTACCATAAATGTAGATGTTTGAGTGTTTTCGCTGTTGCAGTCCTATTTTCCCCCCCACCTTCCCCCTTAATCTTATCCTTTTTGGAGATTAACTGTCATTCTTGTGGCCTTGGGCCTCCACAGTCTCTTTAAACATTTCCTTCAAGGGACTCCTACAGGTTAGGGCAAGAAAAACTGATGTAATGGTGCTGGCTGCTCTCCTTTATACCACTGATGACCTGAATTCAGTCCACATGTGACAGGAGCTGGTGCAGGGGAAAAGCTTTACTCTGGTATTCAGGCCAACCAAGGGCTACCCAGCAGGGATAACCCACAAGTGATGACTGCAACAGTGAATACACTCGACCATCTACATTTATGGTAAGTGTACACAACTGTACTTTCCCGTTCAAAACCTCTAAAACTCATAACATCTAAAATCAAAACATCGAGACCATAATGGGAATATATTAGATAACCAAAATGATAAAAGAGCGAACGCTCTTTTATCGACACATAAAACACAAACTCACTAAACACTGAAGTTACAGAACAGCGATTTTCTTCCCAGAGAAAAAAACTGCTGTTCCAAAAAAAAAGACACAGTGGAGGAAATGGCAAAGTCCTAAGAACGGCCTAGTGATTTCTTTTCCCTGGGAAAAAAATCGCTGTTCCATAACTTCAGTGTTTAGTGAGTTTGTCTTTTATATGTCGATAAAAGAGCGTTCACTCTTTTATCATTTTGATTATCTAATATAGATCTGACTATAACATCTAAAACCCATAACAGGAGGAACCTCCATGGCAAAGCCCGGGTTTGTTCCAAATTAGTACTTAACAGTATCATCTACAGTGATCCTGTTGACTTACCCAACCTGCTAGCAGATAGGTTCAATGCAAACTTCACCCCCTGTCCCTCCCAAAGGCCCATTCAACATCTCCAATACTTGTCCCATACCCCACATCTGTGTAGATCAAGTGTTAAAGTCCCTATCCAAGGCAAAGAACACAGCTACCATGGGACATGATAGTATCCAAGGCTGTATTCTGCACCATCTCCAGCAAGAACGGGCTTCACCACTGAGTACCCTATTCAAAAAATGTATCATACCATTTGGCAAAAACACATCCCCTACTGGTTACCACATCAACGGCAGCCCCCTAAATGCACAACCTGTGGTGCGAGACCTGGGTACTCAGGTTAATAACAATCTCACATTTGACCATCATGTAGCAGCAATGACCAGAAAAGCCTTTTACTTGATTCATCTCATAAGTAAAGGGATTGCATCCAAAAAAGGAGGTTATTACCTCTCTATACTCCTCCCTCATTAAACCAGTAATTGAGTATAATGTCCCATTTGGTATGTACCTCTCCAAACATCTGCACCAACTGGAAAGGTCACAGAAATACCTCACAGAAAATCCATGGCCTCCAACACCTGTCCTATGCGGACAGGCTCAAATCACTATCATGCTACATGGTATCATACAGGTTGCTCATAGGTAATCTGTGTCTCGCCTACAAGACAATGTCGGACCCTGCCCTACTAGAGATGCTTCATATCCATAAGTTTAACTCCTCATGCATTACCCACTCAAAAGGCCTGAATCTAATATGCAACATCAACAAAACCTACTGGAGAGCCAGGTTTGTTGCCCAGAGGTTGCCCCCTCTCTGGAATAGATTTTCCATACACATCAAATAGAGTACCTGATTGACCATCTTCAAGAGCAACCTTGAGTTTATGGGAAACCACTAATTTGGCCCAGGGGTTCCACTGTGTCCCTCATTAATAAGGGTGACAGGTGCTGACTGAGGTTTCTTTTTGGGGATAAACTATTGGCTAGGCTTATAAGGGCCCCAGGGCCATTAACCTATGAACCACCTATGATCGAATTTCATAGAATCTAAAATATATAATATGCAATACTGTATCATCAAATGTGTAAATGTTATAGTTTAATCTGTTAATATGTGATATAGACATTATGTATACATTCTTTATGATGATCGTGATACAGTGGGGTTAGGAAATTAACTTCTTCCCACTGTAGTGCAATCTCGGAGTTGGTATATTTAATTTATGGGGGGCAGAGCCTCCCACATGTGGGGTGCAGGGGGGTTTGCCCCCTGCATAAACATAGTAAAAATTGTGTTTGTTAGTTTGGGTGTTACTATATGTGGAGGGGATGTTATTTTCATGTGATTTGTAGTGTCCGATGTTGTGATGCACATTTTAGATGTTATGAAATTCGATGTTTTTGGTTTTAGACGTTACGGTTTCGATGTTATGATTTTAGATGTTATGGGTTTTAGATGTTTTAAAGGGGAACTATATATATATATATATATATATATATATATATATATGTGTGTGTGTGTGTGTGTGTGTGTGTGTGTGTGTGTGTGTGTGTGTGTGTGTGTGTGTAGGAAGTGCATTTAATGATATCTAGTAGAATGGCCCCTTTGGCCAAACATTTCTACCATTTAGATTCGATGTTTTGACATCAGTTGATTAAAAACTAATTTTGTTCAGTTACACTCAGTAACAAACATCATATATTAATATGTACCTTAAAAAGTGATTTACCCACCACATCCTCTTGTAAGAGACAAAGGGTACAAACTCCACTGTTGCAAAATCACAGCAAAAACAGGAAAGACCATAAACAGGAAATTAGTTCAGGTATAGAAATAGAAACTGCATCAGTGGTGATTCTCTGAAGGTACATCAGTCACTATCCTATCAGTTGGCCAGGTAAACATCCTGATAACCAGTAAGCACCCAAATAAACATGGTGTCAGCCATCCAATTTCAGTGTTTTAGATTCAACTTAATGTAGTTCAAAAAAGGATGATATGCAGCATGAACAAGCACACAAATGTTAGCATACATATACATATTTATATATGTGGGTGTATGGACCTACTTTGAAAGGTTGAACCTCAACCTCATATAATTGAAGTCCATTTTCGTGAGATGAAAATCATGAAAGCTTGTATACCCAAATGGCAAATTTTCCCAGGGTATTGTTTGTATTTAAAACCCTGTCTGAGGCCTTAATCTTGTAGCTTCATTCCCACTTGTGGCAGAACTATGAACAACTTCCAAAATTTGAGCCTCATTTAGTCATTTATTACACCATTTTTTCCATAAAGAGCATTACTGGTACATTTCTGCATACTCTGGTGCTTTAGTCTGGGGCTGAGATTGCAGGAGTATATGTATTTTGAGTTTTGCTTCAATACTTTTATTTTACAGCTGTTTATATTCCACTTTTGCTGCTAGAGTCTTTTTCTTATTTGCCTGGTTAAAGCTGCATTCCAGTGCCTTTCTGTTTACTTTGCTACCGGGATTCCCCTGTTCTTTGTGTCTGCCCCAGCCCCCACAGAGACATTAAACTAAAGTTTATGAAATTCTAACAATAGGACTAGAGCTCCAATATTGGATCCCTCTCTAGGAAGTCTGCTTCTTGAAAGCTACCTCTCTGGTTTCCGCCCCTTACGGAAATCTGGCTTCCGAAGTCCCTACCTCCCCCCTTCATTGCCTTGTACAGGCACAAAAGTCTAAACAGCAAATTTTATCTATAGAACTGAAGTCTGTAACAGTGCAGCTAAAAGAAAGCCATTGAAGACAAGGTCAGAGCAGTTACTTTGCATGTTAAACAGCACCATACCTCTCAACTGTCCAGATTTACATATAATGTCCAGATTTTTTACTCATATTTTTGGTCTGTTCCTCATAAAATTTGTGATTTTCTGGATTATTTTGGTGAATCAGTGAGGATTTAATTCACTGAATAATGACGGGCGTTTGAGTTTTAGACTTCACATCCTTTAGAAAATGTATGGTAACACAAGACCTTTAATTCTAGCAACATTCTAAGTTTACAAGAGCAATATTTAAAATTTCTCCCTATTTTTTGGGCTTTCTCCAAATTTTTGGTGATAAGAGGTTGAGAGCTATGAACAAGCACTACTATGAAATCTTAGCACAGTCTAACTTAGTCTAGTGTAAAACCCCATAGACCACCAAGCAGACCTCTGTATAATGCAGTCGACAACCTCTAGTAGCCCAACCCAAATACTGGTCTGGACAACGTGGATATTCCTCATGGAATGATACCATTTAAACAGTTCAGCTGTCATTTTGGAATCAAAGAAGAACACTGATCCTTCATTGAGTAAAGATCTACTTAAAACCTTAAGTGGACTGTTTTTTCATTTGGAAAGAGTACGTTATTTATTTTTGCTAAGTTCTGTGAAATTAGCTGCAGCCAGGATCTGACATTCTGATCTTTTGTTTATGTTATTACTGAGCCCACATATGCTTGCTACAACATACAGAACTGATGCTGTACAACATCCTGAAGCACATCATGAATTCCATCTGTATGCGCATGACACTACCAGCAGCACTAAGTGATTTACCCTTTCGATATAGATTGCTTTTTGCTTTTAGTATGAAGTATATGTTACTACTTTTGATACTCTGGAGTACAACATGTGACAACAATCCAAGTATTTGCAGTAGGGTGTTAACCAGAAGAACATGGAGTTGTTAGGGGTGAAAAAAGAAGACAGTAAAGTAACAAAATGCTGAATTTCTGTGTAAACACATAAACACAAACGCATCTTTGCATTCAGTAAGGAGAATTTGTTAAAAAGGAAATGAACATCTTCAAGGCTGCTCCTGGTGTTGAGTGTGGAACCATGTGTCCTGCACCCTGGAAAAAAAAAAATTAATTTAAATTAATTAAAAAAATGAATACAGAGTATTAACATGTGAGGATGGCAAATACTGTAGAGTGAAATAATAATTGGCTAAGGAGTTTACATTAATCTTGTACAAGTAAATGTGATTATATCTTATTCAGCAGCACTAACAGTCAAAATGTTTTTTAGTTGTATACTGTGCATTATTACATCATGGCTAATGAAAATGAATGACTGTGATTGCATAGAACTGAACGGTGCAGTGGTTTTCATTGTCATCTCACAGCAAGAGGTTCTCTGGTTCGATTCTCGGCTGGAGTTGCTTCTGTGCGGAGTCTGCATGTCCTCCCTGCATTCGTGTAGGTTTCCTCCAGGTACTCCGGTTTCCTCCCACGTTACAAAGACATGCGCCTGGAGCATTTCTCCCCAGGCCTCTGCTGAAAATTGGCTTATTCCAAGTCAGACTTTCCTGGTCCATAAATGTTAAATAAATAAATAAACTGAGATAAACATGTAACTCTTGGCTACAGCAACTATTACTGAGCCTGCACCTCTTGGTGTTAGTGATTATTAGTGAGCCTGCATTTCTTGGTTATAGCGATTACTACTGAGCTTGCATCTCTTGGTTATAATGATTATTAGTGAGCTTGCATTTCTTGGTTATAGTGATTATCAATAAGCCTGCATCTCTTGGTTATACTGGTTATCAGTGAGCCTGCAGCTGCTGGTTATAGTAATTATCAGTGAGCCTGCAGCTCCTGGTTATAGTGATTATCAGTGAGCCTGCATCTCTTGGTTATGGTGATTATTATAGTGATTATTTGTGAACATGTACTCTTAGTTATAGTGATTATTAATGAGCCTGTATGTCTTGGTTCTAGTAACTGTCAGAGAGCCTGCATTTCTTGGTTACAGTGATTATCAGTTAGCCTGCATCTCTTGGTTATAGTGATTATTAGTGAGCCTGCATCTCTTGGTTATAGTGATGATCAGTGGGCCTGTATCTCTTGGTTATAGTGATTATTAGTAACTCTGCATCTCTTGGTTATAACTATTATCAGTGTGCCTACATATCTTGGTTATAGCGTTTATCAGTGTGCTTGCTTCTCTTGGTTATAGTGATTATTAGTGAGCCTGTATCTCTTGGTTCTAATAACTATCAATCAGCCTGCATTTCTTAATTATAGTGATTGTCAGTGAAATTGTATCTGTTCATTATAGTGATTATTACCGAGCCTGTATCTATTGGTTATAATGATTATCAGTGAGCCTGCATTTCTTGTCTACATGTGAATTGATAGTGCATGTGCTGGTTACAGTGAGCATAACTAACCTTAAATTAATGTTATAGTCACTATTAGTGAGTTTGCATCTCTTGGTAATAGTGCTTATCAGTCAGCCTGCATCTCTTGGTTATAGTGATTATCAGTTAGCCTGCATCCCTTGGTCATATGCCATAGTAATCTTTTGAAGGAAGAAGCAGGGCAGGCAACTTGTAGCTGGGCATGTAGCACAACAAGCTGCCAGATAGCCATAGTCTTCAGTAAGGAAATGCAGAAGAACATGTTTGTGTGCCTGCTGTTTGCTCTGAATATTGCTGCTCTCTGGCTGCATTTTATTTTTGATCTGAAGCTCTTCAATTAAGGTTTGATCACTTTTATTTTGTATCTTATTCTAGAATTACATTCACTTTGTTTTAAGTTTTCTGTTCTATTGGAGTTTTAAGAGTTCTTAGCTAGGGTCAGTTAAAAAAGTTACCAAAGAATTCCTTTGCAAACTGTGAATAGCTTAAGTTAATTAGTTGGAGGAGCTGAGAAACAGCATTGCTCTCATATTTAGAAATATCTGTATTTAGCTGAAGTGTTTGTGTGCCTCCTGTTTGCTCTGAATATTGCTGATCTGTGACTGCATTTGGTGGCTTTGAGTTGCCCGCCCCTGCTGCGAATCTCATTTTGGACAGGCCTCCCAGTTCCCTCGCATCAGCTCATTCTACTGGGTAGAAAGAGATCATTTGGAAAGACCCACCCCCTTAGTTTCTCATCCTTGAATTACTGTGTTTCCACCCTTCCCACTTAACCTAAAGAAAGAAAAAAAATTGCACTTTATTCATCTGCTTTTACTGTATTTGTGTTTCTTCCTATTCTATTACTTTATTTTGTTTTTGCTGTTTGTTCTTAAACGTATTCAATTGCTTTTATTCTGCTGCATTTAATACTGCTTATTAGTAGCCTAATCAAATTTTAACTGTTGGTCTAAGGCTTTTGGTTTAAGCACTTGGGCTTCAGGCCAGTTGTTTTACATTAAGGTTTGTGGTCTATACTCTTGTGGGAGGAGAGACTGCGGTGTTGGTGCTGCGGTAGCATTGTCACCTCACAATAAGACGCTGTCCAGTTCGATTCTCAGCTAGAGCATCTTCTGCATGGAGACTTGTGTGAATGGGCGTAACTTCATTGAAGGTTGTGTGTCAGAGCTGGCAACTCGGCATGTAAAATTCTACTTGTAATCATTAGTGGACCGGAGTTCCGCTGTGGCGACCCCTAACCAGGAAAAGCTGAAAGACACAACAACAACAACAACTCTTGTGGGAGGAGAGGGTAGATTCTGACCTTCTGAGATGGAAATTGCTGGTTGAAGGCTTATTGTGCCTGCTTATTTGAACAGTTTCTGAAATTGGTGCACCTTGTTTGCTGTACCATAGACTAGATTCAGACTTGCTGAATCTAGCTCTGTTTGTATAACTTGAGCATTAATAAAGGCCATCTTTTTCTGGAGATGGTTCCCCTGCACCCTAGTGTTAGGAGTGTGTAGTTAGAACTTGTCTGATTTAAGGTTGCTGGAACAGGGCTCAGTTTTGAGCTTTTTATTGGTTAATTTGTTTAAATCAGTTTGCTCTTGTTTGCTACTATTATACTTAAGTGTGTTTCTGTTCTCCTGTGGTAAATCAACCTAAACAGAGTTTAAATATCTTTAGCATAGTCTGGTTACAGGTTTTGCTACATCCAGATCTGTTTGTGTTATTCCTGTGTTCCTACTATGCCATGTTGTGTTGGCCAGGGCCTGCCTGCACTTAGTGGCAGTAAGTGAACTGGTTGGCACTGATCTGGGATAGAGTGTTTAGCTAAGAGCTCAGGGACAAAGGTTGATTCCAGTGTTTCTATTTTACTTTCATTTTTGTGGTATTTAAACCCCGCAGTTGCACTGGTTTGTGCTTGTTGCATTTCATGCACCACTGCTGTGCTGTTTTAACCCTTTGCAAGGAATCTCAGCTGCATCTTTGCCTTACCAGCATTCCTGTGTAAGTGAGGCCCTCACTTGCAGCTACTGTATTGATTTTATCCAGCCCTACTCACACCTGTAGATACTCTCCTCAGATAGCACCCACTCTACTATGCCTGACCTCCCTTCCACAGATTCTGACAACCATGGACAGACAATTTCCTATGGTTTCTCCTGCTAGTCTGCTTGATATGGGCATCCTGAGACAGTGTAGCAACTGCCTTATGTACACAGACAACCCACTACTTCTACCACCTAGGAACACAATATATGAGAGTTGCAGTTACATTAAGAGCCTAGAATCCTTGCTGTCTCAGTCACAAGCCAGTACATCTGACACTAACCAAGTTGTCTGTGCAAACAAGACAAACACAACACCTCTAACACCACCCACACCTGTACAACACACTCCTACATATGCAAATGTTCTCAACAAAAACATACTTAAATAAGAGCCCTCCGAAGCAAACACACACATGCACATACCAACCCCACAGCACCAAGCACCAGACATAGTACACACAACTGTGTCTCACAGCCTCTAAGGTCCAGCCACAAACCTAACATACTAATCATAGGGGAGACTACTGTGAGACACACACATTTGCCCCTCACCAGGCTAGACAAGGAGAAAGTCACAGTAAGTTGCTTGTCAGGTGCTAGAATCCACTATATCATACACACACTCAAGTTTGTTAACAACATGTACTGTTATAACTCTGTCATAGTCCATGTTGTTGTGAATGACTTGAGATGTACCTCTCTAGACTATATGAAGAGAGACATGATTGAGCTCACTGAAGATGTGTCCCAGGCAGGTATGTCCCCAGCCTTAAGCAGCATCCTACCATCACCTAGAATGATGCCTCAATACAAACAGAAAATTATTGACTTTAACAATTGACTTAGTTTCTGGTGTCATTCCAAGGGGATCCAATACTTCCCAGCCTGTGAGGATATGACTGACAGACCACAATGACTTGCCAGAGATGGCCTTCTTCTGTCTCTCCTGGGCTTCAAGCTTCTGGCAAATGCTCTTGCCTCCCTCATAGTACCTTTTTTAGGCAAAGCCATGAGCACAAAATTACCAACATGAAAAATTCTTCTAAATGAAATTTAAAGGTCATGCTGCTAAACGCTAGGAGTCTTAACATGAAACTGCATTCACTGCAAGCATTCTTCAGCCTGTAAGATGCTGACATTTGTGCAGTCACTGAAACCTGGTTCAAAGCTGCGGAAAGTACCCCAGCCTTACCAGGTTACTCATCCTACCATACTTTCAGATCCCAAACGAAGGGCTACAAAGCCAAAGGAGATGGAGTTTCAATATTTTTCAAAGACATACACACCTCCAGGCTGATCTAATGGTATGATGACAGGAGACACTCCAAGTGCAGTTGACTGTTGATAAAACACCTATCTAAATCATAGCTAGCTACAGCCCCCAAACATGACTCAGGATGCTAACTCCACCTATCTGGACTTACTTGAATCCATCAAGATTCAACCCTCTACCCTGATCCTGGGTGACTTTAACTACCCAACCATAGAGTGGAAGACCTATTCTAGCCCATACATGAATGCCCAGAATTTCCTTGACTTCGTCAATACCATTGGATCAGCTGGTCAACACCCCCAAGAGAGGTGAAAATATTCTGGACCTGGTACTAAGCAACATGAGCACCCCTACAGTGTCATCCTCCTTGGTAAGATGATTGGTCATAAAGCGACCCCTTTCAAAGTCACCATCTCCCCTGACCCCCCCCCCCCCCTTTGTCAGGGTCAAACAAAAAAAAACTTTTTCAAAGCTGACTACAATCTTGTGAGTGCAGGTATAAGCAGCTTCACAGCCACCATCCCTTCAGTTGGAACTAGCACTAATATCCAAGCCTACACCAAAAAACTATATGAGCACCTACATAGCTGTATGGACTCAGCAATACCTGACAGGACCAAATCATCTTCTTCAAGGAAGAGTAAACCTGTCTGGTGGACAGCAGCAATAAAACTCTATAATAAAAGGAAAAAAATTGCTGTCCAGGACCAAGAAGGAGCAGGTCCCAAGTTGGAAGCAATCTCTCCTTTGTCTGAACAAGCAAATAAGGTCACTGGTGAAATCTTCGTAAGGCTAATTTCAAGTGCAAATTAGGCACATCCACTAAGGACAATCACAAGGCCTTCTTCACATACATCCACAGTCTCAAAGGTAACAACCAAATCTGCTCTGAACTTGTGGTCAAGAACACCACATACACAAATGCTGTAGATATAGCCCACCTCCTGGCAGACAGGTTCAGTGAAAACTTCACCCCTCCTGTCCTCCCATCAGTAAACCAGGACATCCCCAGCTCCTCCCCTCATAACCAGGGAGCAGGTCTTTAATGCCCTCTCAAAGGCAAAGAATACAGTCTCCATGGGACCCAACAACATCCCTGGCTGCATCCTACATGAACTCAGGCATGGGCTCTCAGCTTCATTAGGCACCCTATTCAACCAAAGCCTGAGCACTGGCTTCATCCCAGCCAAATGGAGGACAGCCACTGTCATCCCTCTACACAAAGGTGGAGTGTCCACTGACCCAGGCAATTATAGGCCCATCAGCCTAACAAGCCTGATCTGCAAGGCCAAGGAATGCATTATCATGGGCCTTATAAACGAGGACATTGGCAAGCTCCAAATTCTTGACCCCACACAGTTTGGTTTTGTCAAAGGGGGATCATGCCTATTAAACTTGGTCATCTTCTTCGAGACAGTCACCAAAGCCATGGATGAGGGGAAGACTGCACATTACCTACCTTGACCTAGCCAAAACCTTAGAGACTATACCCCACTTGGGCATAATAGATACTCTCTCCCAGCTAGGCATCAACCTGTATGTTACCAGACAGGTAGCTAACTGGCTCACTGATAGAACCCACTCAGTCACAATAGGGGAAGCCACCTCTAGTAGTAGACCCGTAACGAGTGGTGTACCCCAAGGATCAGTCTTGGGGCTTCTACTGTTTGGGATATACTTTTCTGAGGTGCAAGCCGAAACCAGTGGTCTGTAGCTGACCAAGTTTGTGATGACTGCAAACTGGGCACTGTCTTAAATTCCCCTAGTGATGTGAACATCCTCCATGAGGGCCTTACCCAAACTAATGACTGGTGCCAGGAGCATGGCCTCAAACTGAATGTCAAGAAATGTATCATTATCCCCTTTGGGGAAAATGGTGTCCCCACTAATTTTCACATTAATAACAATGTACTAAGCATGCAAGCAGTCGTGAGGGACTTGGGCATCCAGGTTGATAGCAACCTGACTTTTGACCACCATGTTGCCTCCATTGTACGGAAGACTTTCTGCATGGCCCACCTGATAAGTAAGGGTATTTCATCCAGGAGCAAGGAGTTCATAACATCCCTGTACTCCTCCCTTATCAGACCCATTATCGAGTGCAGTGCCCCCCTCAGCATGTACCTTGCCACCTACATGCAGCAGCTAGAGAGACCACAGAGGTTCCATACCATGAAAATCCAGGGTCTCAAACACCTGTCCTATACAGATAGGCTAAAAGCCCTGTCCCTCTACTCAGTCTCATACAGACTACTCAGATGTGACCTGTGTCTGGCATACAAGGCCATCTCAGACCCAGCCTTGATGGAGCTGCTGCATATCCATAAGTCAAAATCCACTTGGGCAACCCATATGCAAGGCCTAAACCTGGTCTGTTACATTAATAGAACTTGCTGGCAGGATAGGTTTGTGTCCCAGAGACTCCCCTGTCTGTAGAATAGACTCCCTCTCCATGTTAAGCAGAGTACTTCTTTAGCCCTCTTTAAGAGGAACCTGGATGACTGGATGGGAAACAGAAAATATACCTCTGAGATCCCACTTGTGTCCCTGTTGGACAGGGGAAACAGGTGCTGACTTTGTGGGAACATGGGCAAAATTCTTGGCTAGGAATATAAGGATCTCTGGGCCAATAGCCTAGTATCATCCTATGAACCTATGAACTTGTGGAAGGGGGAGACATTGTGCCTCCTGCAGTGGTGCAGGTTGCATGACTCCCCCCCCACCCAGGGGAGGGGTTTAGTTAGTGAAGAACACAGTCATAGCCAGGTTGCTAATAAGGACACAAGCAACATTCACAGCTGCCTGAATGACAACCCCTCTTGGCTGGCTCTAGCACTAGTGGATCTGGTGGACAATCCCCACCACTATGGAATAAGTGTGCTCAAGTTCAATAGAGGAAGGCTTGATGGTCAACAAGCTTGAGTGCAAAAAGATATAGAAAAAAGGTGGACACATAAGACATCAAAGTGGGTATGGCCAATAATGTACAGGAGGAAATAACTGAATTATGCCAGGGAATTGGGAGCCACTAGACCCCTCAGAAGGTATAAGATTCTAGATGTTTCTGTGGACATTTTAGAGTTTCTTTTCAACCTTCTGATCCAGTGTTAGGATGCTGTGAATAGAGATCACAAGTAAGGAAAGAAATCCACTCTTTTTCTGTCAAAAAAGAAAATATATTTGCTCTCAATAAGCTGAAGAACAAGCACTTGAGAGAATACAACATGAATCATATCCAGGGTTATGAAAAGGCAAAAAATACAACAGGTGTAATGTAGTGGACAGGAATATCATCTCAAACAGTACAAGTCAGTGCAGAGACATACCATCTATAATTCATACCAAGCGATGATAGCATACCTTGGAACAGAGTGGGCACAAACTGGTTTCATTTCAAAAAACAGAGTATCTCTCATGTTTGGGTTATTACCCAAAGTTCCTTGAAATTAACTTACAGACAGAAAATGTATAGCTGATTAATACATTAAAGTCTACATATGAGACAGGAGATAAAGTACAGTTTTGTACCTACCATAAATGTAGATGTTCGAGTGCGCATACAGCTGCAGTCATTACACTTGGGTTATCCTGTCTTCAGGCGGGTCCTCGGTCGGCCGAATTCCAAAGTCTAGGTCCGGCGTCGGTTGTCGTCGCTTCTTCCCTGACGTCAGTGCGGCAGGGGTATAAAAGAGGCATCCGACACCATTTTCTTCAGTTTTTCTTGCCCCAGATGTCAGGTGCCCCCAGAAAGGAAGGCAAAACATGATGTCATGCAAACATACATAAGTAGATAAATCAAAACAGTAGTTGCAAGCAAATACACCATAAAGGAATACCCCAAATAGGTTGTTTGTAAAAGCTGTTTGTCATAAGTGCTGTCCTAAGAGGGGATGGAAGGAGGGAAACCTGGACTGCAGCTGTATGCGCACTCGAACATCTACATTTATGGTAGGTACAAAACTGTACTATGTTTATCGTGCATACAGCTGCAGTCATCACACTTGGGTAGAATCCCAAAGCTAAGTAAGGGTGGCTGGTACTAAGCGGAATTAGGAGGGGCTAGAATGCCCTGCAGGACTGCTGTGGCAAAGCCCGCTCTAGATTTTGAGTATAGTGGAAGGTGGTAGTGTTTGGAGAAAGTGTGCACTGAACTCCAAGTAGCTGCTTCCAAAATGTCCTTGGGAGGGACCCCCCTGAGGAAAGCTGCTGAGGTAGCTGTAGCCCTGGTGGAGTGGGATCTGATGTATACAGGCACTGATTTTCCATGAAATGAATAACAAAAGCGTATGCAGTGGGCTATCCATTTTGAAATAGTCTGTTTGGAAATAGCCTTTCCTTGAGCACCTGTAGCATAGGACACAAAGAGCTGCTCAGATTTTCTGAATGACTTTGTTCTGTCCAAGTAATAACGAAGTTGCCTGTGAATGTCCAAGGAGTGTAGTAGCCTCTCTTCTTTGTTCTGTGGATTTGGATAAAAGGTAGGTAAATGAATAGACTGATTCAAAGCCACACTGGATACTACCTTTGGCATGAAGGTAGGGTTGGTTCAGGAGACCCTGTCCTGATGGAAAATGATGAATGGTTGCACAGCCATGAGGGCCTGTAGCTCCGAAACCCTGCGTGTTGAGGTAATAGCCAGTAGGAAGGCTGTTTTCCATTACAAGTATTGTAGCTCTGCTGAAGAAGCCGGCTCAAAAGGAGGCAGTGTCAGCTTCTCCAATACGAAGTTGAGGTCCCAAGCTGGAGCTGGTAGTTTCCGTGGGGGTTTTATATTTTTTTGCCCCTCTGAGGAACTGCCTTAATAGAGGATGTGAGAATAAAGGAGGATCCATATTGTATTGTGCTGAAATGGCTGAAGCATGGATCTTGATGGAAGAGAAGGAGAGGCCACTGTTTAACATCTCAGTTAGGTACTGTAAAATCTGAGGTATATTTATTACCGCAGGATTCTAACCCTTTGCTTGATTCCAGGTACAAAATCGTTTCCATTTGGCGGAGTAGGTTTTTCTAGTAGAGGGTCTCCTGGCCTCCAAGATGACATCCTGTACCTCCTTGGAAAGGAGAGTTTGTTGGTAAACTAAGGTATTCTCCATGCAGCTAGATTTAGAGTTCTGAGCTGGCTGTGAAGGGTCTTGTAGTTGTGCTGGGACAACAGAAGAGGAACTTGAGGAAGGATCCATGGTGGTGTGTGTGACAGGCTCTTTAGGAGAGGATACCAGTGCTGTTGTGGCCAGTCTGGAGCAATGAGAATCATTTGTGGCCTCTCTGCTCTGGTTTTTAATAGGACTTTGGCCAGTAGAGGTAGAGGCGGGAAGGCATAGACTGTCAATGTTGTCCAATTGAAAGAGAGTGCATCCACTTTCCAGGCCTGTGGATGATAGGTCCTTGAGCAGAATTTTTCCAACTGGTAATTTCTGTGGGTAGCAAATAGATCTATGTCTGGCAGTCCCCATGCCTGAGTTATCTTTGAGAAGACTTGAGGATGCAACTTCCATTTGTGTGGGTCTGTCATATTTCTGTTTAAGTTGTCTGCCAGTGTATTTTCCTTCCCTGGCAGGAATTGTGCCTGTAGTTGAATTTGTAATTCCAGTGCTGTGTTCCACAGGGTCATGGCTTGCCTGCACAGGGGATATGAATGTGTTCCCCCTGTTTGTTTATGTACCACATGACTGTGGTGTTGTCTGTCCTTATTAATAGCTGGCCTGGATGCAGTAGGTCTTTGAAGGTCATAAGAGCATTTTGTATGGCTAGCATCTCCTTTTGGTTGATGTGTAGGTGCATCTCTTTTTGGGACCATTTTCCCTGAATACACTGACCTGCCATGTGTGCTCCCCAGGCGTAATCAGAGGCGTCTGTTGTGATTATTTGAGTTGCTTGTGGTAAACAGAAAGGAAGACCTGTGTTTCTTTTGCATGCTTGACCCCACCACAAAAATTCCTTTTGAAGGCATGGAATGAGTGGTATAATTGTTTCCAAGCTGTGGCTATGCTGAGACCATAAGTGTTTTAGGTACCATTGTAGTTTCCTCATATGCAGCTTTGCAAATGGTATTAGTAGGATGCAAGATGCCATGAACCCCAGAGCCTGCAGGATTTTCCTTGCAGTTAGCCTGGTTAAAGTTGCCATTTTGTTGTAGTATTGAGACAGTTGCCATTGTTTGTCTGGCGTGAGGTAGGCCATCTGGGTTGTTGTATTAAGCTGGCACCCAGGAAAATTATCTGTTGCGAAGGTATTAGTTTTGATTTCTTTTTGTTTACTGTGTATCCCAGGCAGTTTAACAGTTTTATTACAAACGCCATATGTTGCAATAGAAGGTCCTTTCTGTCTGCTTGGATCAGGCAGTCGTCTAGATATGGGTAGATTTGGATTCCTCGTTGTCTGCAGAAGGCAATTACTGATGCCAGGCATTTTGTAAACACTCTGGGCGCAGTAGATAAGCCAAAGGGCAACGCAGAGAATTGATAATGGGTTGAACCTGCAAGAAATCTGAGGTATCTTCTGCAATCTTGTCTGATAGGGACATGCAGGTATGCCTCCTTGAGGTCCAACGTTACCAACCAAGACTCCTTGCCCAGCATGGGAAGAAGCTGCTGTAATGTGAGCATCTTGAATTTTGGTACCTCTAGATATGTGTTTAGAATGGATAGGTCTAAGATGGGTCTCCAATCTTTGTCCTTCCTTGGTACCAGGAATAGCCTTGAATAAAAACCTTGACCTTGTTCTTTTGCAGGTACCTCTTAAATCGCTTTCATATCCATGAGAGCGGAAATTTGCCTTTGTGCCTCTGCCCATTGATTTTGTGGCAGGTTTGGCATGCCTCTCATTTTTGGAAGGGTGTGAAAGTGGAACCTGTAGCCTCTGTCTATAATATCCAGAATCCATTTGTCCTGTGTAGCAATGTGCCAGTTTTTTGAAAATAAGGCCAGTTTTCCGCCCAAAGGTGCTGCCATTATATCTTTGTTTGGCAGGCATAGGGGAAAGTCATTGCATCTGTTTTCTAAATGACTGAGGTCTATCTTCTCCACCTCTGGGGGCTGGTGTTTGCCACTGTCTAGCTCTGTAAGATCCTTGAGGTTGTCCTCTACCCCTTAGACATCTGTATCTGCCCCTTTGGGGTCTGTCCGTGGTTGGAAAGGACCAATTTTTTGAAGGCCAGTTTCTGCTGAAGCGTGGAGGCTGTACCTGCAAGAAATCTTTAACTGTTTGCATAGATTTTGCTTTTTCCTCCATTTTCTTTAGTACCTCCTCAGCTTTAGCACCGAACAATACATCTTTTTGTAGTGGTGCATCTAATAACTTTGCTTTGACATGATCTGGTAAGGTTTGTTCTTTGAGCCAAGCATGTCTACATATGACAGACCCTGTGACAGCAGCTCTGCATGAGGCCTCTAAAGCATCAAAACCACACTGCAAGGTATGTTTCCCCACTTGTTCTGCTCCATGCAACAAATCCTGCAACTCTTTCAAGTCTGGCTGTTCTGTTTGTGTCATTTTGCCTTTCAGCTGAGATAGCAAAAACTGTTGGTATTTTAACATATGAAATTGACAGTTTAATGCCCTCATGGTTAAAGTGGCTGATGTATACACCTTTTCCCCCCACCTTTCTAATGCTCTAGCATCTCTCTCTGAAGGCAAATGTTTTTTAGCAGTAGAGGCCTTAATCCCCTTGGGACCCTGTGAAATTGTTTCTGGGTCAGCAGTATGGCTTTTATAGAGGAACTGGTGAGAATCGGGAACCCGGTAATATCTGTTTGGTTTAACAGGGGCTGGAGGTAATGAGTCTGGATTAAGACTGGCTTCTGCGTACACATCATCCAAAATATCTAAGACAGGAGGAATAGCCAGGGGCCTATGCTGGGGAAGTAGTAGAAATTCCCTGAGCCTTTTCTTGGAATCTGAGTAATCTTGGCCTTCCCAGTGGAAGTGCTCTCTCAATGTATGCAGGGTTTCCCCAAAAGAGAAGTCCTCAGGGGGGGAGACCGAGGGAATAGACTCCTCAGCATCAGAGTCTTCAAATGGGGAATAGGTGTAATCCTGGTCCTCAGAATGGTCTGAAGTAATAGAAGCCTGGTCTGAGGAAGGGTAGTCTTCCTCCAACCTGGGTCTTTTGTCTGAGGGGGGTTGAGAACCCCTGATGAGAGTAATCAAATCCTCAGCCATTTTAAGCATCTGTTTTTTAGGCATGGGGCCTTGAGAGGGGGTCTGAGGCCCTTGTTTTTTAATTTTCATTGCAGCTTTAGACTTAGTGAATAATTTAATAGAAGAGGTGGTAGGCCTGAAAACGCCTTCAGAAATGGCAGGCCTCACTGAAATTTCGGTTTCCCCGCCAAGAGTGGCGTCGGTATCTGCAGTGGGAATGGAGATCGAGGATCCTGCGGCCTCGGGTACTGAAGTCACCGGTAAAATAGTTTCATCGGTAGTCAGGGGCTGCATAGGCGCCTCGCTGAGAACTGGAAAACCGGTAGTCGGCCTAATCGTGATCTCAGTACTCGGTGCAGGCCTCGGATGTCTATCCTTATCCTTGCGTTTTTTGCCTAAAATTGGCGTCGGTGTGTCCGACGACATGATATAATTAGATTTTTTGCCAAAATAATGAAGGGCGAACGCCGCCCGGCACTTAATAGTGCGCTTGTTAAACCTAGCACAAAAACGGCAGGCCGAGACGTCGTGGTCTGGCCCTAAGTAAGGTATACAGTAAGAGTTGAAATCCTTATGCGGTATTTGCTTCCCACAAGAAATGCAATTATTAACTTTGTCTGACATCGGTCTGAGGCAAGAAAAGTTTCCCCAACGGGGTACTTAGCTTTAAAGAAGACTTTGGCTGAAATACTGTTCGTAAATCTCAGGAGCTGGCCGACCGGCACTTGCGAACTGCTTCTGCTTCGGGCACCGCGCGGCAAGAAAGACTGGAGAAAATGGCGTCGGCTGCCTCTTTTATACCCCTGCCGCACTGACGTCAGGGAAGAAGCGACGACAACCGACGCCGGACCTAGACTTTGGAATTCGGCCAACCGAGGACCCGCCTGACAGCAGGATAACCCAAGTGTGATGACTGCAGCTGTATGCACGATGAACATCTATTGTTATCATATCCAACACTGGCTCAGAATATAAAGGTCAGGAGTTCAGAAGGTTTCATTTTGAGTATAAAGTGTAGTCCACACTCTAAAGTACAATTGGAGACAACTGTGAGGTCTGTCACTTTTCAGTTTTGGAATATTTTATTCTGTCACAAAGTTGCCATGTGACACCAACAAAGTAGACTTTTGCCCAAGAGTGCACATACTGGGTCATCAGTGGATCAGCTGAATAACTAATTGAATCAAAACGGTTTGTTTTGTTTGGTCTGTTTTTGTAAAAATGGCCTTTCACAGGTCTTGAAGAACTGCAATCAGTAGTACAGTCATTCTGACAGCACTCCTTCTGTCACTGTACAACACCTAACAAATGCATGTATTTATTTGTTTTTTTTAATTCATTTATTTATTTTATTCTCTTTATACCAGTAATATTGACCAGATCTTTTCCTGCAGATTCCCAGACTTATTTTGAGATTAATGATTTATTTAGGTAATGGTTGAGGCCAACGTGAATTGTATTTAATGGATGGGTACATGTTCTGTAGTGACTGCTGTTAGTATTTTTATCCTTGGTATTAAGTGATTTTAGAAATCGTGATTTTTGCAACAAGTGACTTTAGGCATCACATGACTGCTTTACAAAAGTGTATATATTTTTTGCAACACTTTTAAGATTTTCTGAAGAAGTTTATTCAATGTACCTAACGAAAGCGCTTACTGTACAATAAATTGGTGTCCTTTTAACTTCGGTCCTTGCCTTTGCCTTTGTTGTTTTTGTAGCTTTTACGTTTTTGGTTTTAAACTACAAATCTTTGTTTATGCTTATTTAATGGCAGTACATACTGCAGGTTTATTTATACATACTTTCTCAACATTGAAGCATCGACCACATGTGCAGTGGGAGTCAGCTGCACATTTTCATATCAAACACTGGACATGAGAAAAAAAAAACATTTTCTCTGCAAACCAAATTTCCCCAGATGTGTCTCAATAGGATGTCTGCTGGTGAGCATAAGAAAAAGAACAAGATTCTGAAAATGCTGCAAAAGCAGCAGAGATCCTGATTCCTGCCACAGAGAACCACATTTTGTGCTGTGGTACATTTCAAAAAATACAACTAAATATGCACATTTAATGTCCTACTGTTGGTTGTCAAAAGACATGGGACACAAAAATTAAAACTGAGAATGTCCCTCACATGAGACTGGTGACAAACCTGGGTCAAGTCAGTACTCCTGATCTTCTGTCTCCTGTTTGCAGTTAACATTGCAGTACTTCTTTTCATGTTACAGTAATCATTACTGAACCTGCTTCCCATGGTTATGGTGGGCATTACTGACCTGCCTTTTGTGGTTTCATTGAACATTACTGGACCTGCTTCTCATGGTTTCAGTAAACATTACTAAGCCTGTTTCCCATGGTTACAGTGAGCACTACTGAGCCTGCTTCTCATGATTACAATGAACATTACTGGACCTGCTTCTCATGGTTTCAGTAAACATAATTGAGCCTGTTTGCCATGGTTACAGTGAGCACTACTGAGCCTGCTTCTCATGATTACAATGAACATTACTGGGCCTGCTTCTCATGGTTTCAGTAAACATTACTGAGCCTGTTTCCCATGGTTACAGTGAGCACTACTGAGCCTGCTTCTCATGATTACAATGAACATTACTGGGCCTGTTTCTCATGGTTTCAGTAAACATTACTGAGCCTGTTTCCCATGGTTACAGTGAGCACTACTGAGCCTGCTTCTCATGATTACAATGAACATTACTGGACCTGCTTCTCATGGTTTCAGTAAACATAATTGAGCCTGTTTGCCATGGTTACAGTGAGCACTACTGAGCCTGCTTCTCATGATTACAATGAACATTACTGGGCCTGCTTCTCATGGTTTCAGTAAACATTACTGAGCCTGTTTCCCATGGTTACAGTGAGCACTACTGAGCCTGCTTCTCATGATTACAATGAACATTACTGGGCCTGCTTCTCATGGTTTCAGTAAACATTACTAAGCCTGTTTCCCATGGTTACAATGAGCATTACTGAGCCACTTCTCATGGTTATAGTGAGTATACCTGAGCCTGTATCTTGTGGTATTGAACATTACAGGGCCTGCTTCTCATTGTTACAATGAGCATTACTGAGCCTGTTTCCTGTGGTTTCACTGAACATAACAGAGCCTGTTTCTCATGGTCACAGTGAGCATTACTGACCCTGCTTCTCGAGGTTATACTGAGCATTACTGTTTCTGCTTCTCATGGATATAGTAAGCATTACACAGTCTGCTTCTCAGTGTTACGCTGACCATTACGTTGACCACTTTTTAAAATACTTTTATTAAATTATCACAAAAAACATAGGCAAACATACATTAAAAGAAAACAACCAAGATTAATATTTTCCATCTACATGAATTATACATCACATATGTGTTCTTTATTTATAACTATCATCAGTCCAACATTACATTAATTGCTGCCTTCCCTTAAACCTGACTTCCTCCAGAACTTTGTTCTACATGTATTGTTCCCACAATTTCCATTTATTTTGATGTAATTTGCTCCTTCACTTTTTTAAACTTCTCTCTTCCAGTTCTTTTATTTATTTTACAATATTCAATGCTTCAAATATTAGTTTAGACTTTGATTTCCATTTTTAGTACAGGTGTGCGCTGCTTAACATCCTTCTGCACAACGCCCAACCACAATTACATCCATACTGTACATGCGGATGTAAATGCGATCAGTCATTATGCAGATGGACATTAAATGAAGCCCAATACAAAGTATAGGGTGTTCACTTAATGTCCATGCCACTTAATGTTCTATGGGATAGAACTTATGCCAGACATTAAGTGGCACATAACTTTATTTATTTTTTTTTAGTCAATAGAATTAAAATTAACAATGCCTTACTTTGTCTAGGCAGTTAAGATCCTGTGTCCTATCTCAAAAGAATAATTTCCTTAGTTACAGCCATTTGCTCCCCCAATATTTCTAACACAGTACTCAGTAGGGAATATTTAAAATCTGCCAACTTACTGCTGATGAGTAGACACTTGCCATTTTACAAAGACACTGTGAAGGATATATGAAAGCACAAAAAAAGAAAAGGGAACATATTAGATACACATCTAAAGTGTTGCAAGAAAAGTGTTCTACATCACAGAAAATATCTACTACAGGAATGGTATTCATTGGTGGGTTTAACTCGACCACAGGTGAACAGAATTTGGAAAAAGCTTTTAGCAAATATGGATAGATGTTAGAAGTCGTTAAGGCCAAAGATAAAAAAAAAATAAGAAATCAAGAGGATTTGGAATTGTGCTATTTAAAAGTCCAGTGGATGCAGAAATGTTGGAGATGCAGTGTATGAACTGACACCAGATAGTCATCATACTGATATAAACAAGGCTACCCCGCGTTGGGTGGGTTTCAAAGGAGGATGATATAGAGGTGACTGTGCTTGTTCCCTAGTGATGGAATTGGCTCTTAGGTTGTTAGATGCTTCAGAAGTGCCCCACAACCACTAAGAGATTTGGTCAGTCTGGTAGTTTGCTGCCCACTATTATAGCTCATATCCCTGGGGATGTATGCTGTATATATACACACCTGCAAAGATGAGTAATTAAAGACAGTGAGGAACATTTCTCCTAAGTCAAGCCCATTTCCATTTAAAAGAAGGCCCTATAAGCCAGAAGAAGGAAAGAGAGAGAGAGAGAGAGCAATTCACTAGCTTCTCAAAGTAAATAGAGTATAGATTTTCCAGGGGGAAGATTCCCTAGAGGCTATTGAGTTTAGGCAGGGAAGACATCATAGGACCTCACTACAGAAGTCTGCAGAGATTGGGGACCCCAGTCTCAGCAACTGAGAAAATTACAGATGGGCCAGGAAAAGAACCAAGATCTTGGAGCCTGTAAGCACTGGCTGATACAGCTCATGACTCATAGACATAGGAGCTGTAGGTACAGAGCAAGACAGAAAGGAAGAGAAGAAAACAGGAGTTGGCTGTGATAGGGGACTAGACAAGTAGACACTAAACTTGAGAATGCATAAGTTTTTAATTCTCTTTATTGTTACTAAAGTTCAAGCAGTTTGTTTAAAAGTCTCCAAAGATTAAAATGTTGTGTATAACAAGAAACTGGTATTTTATGTAAGAAATTAAACTTCTGTTCAGTAAAGTAAATAAAACATTAATTTTGATGTTGAAATTGCTAGATTCCTAAAAGAATGAGATGACAGAAATACATTGTGTTTGAGTTAATGTTTCTCAAAACTTAGAAAGGCCTTACAATCTCAAACTCTCTCTCATATTTGTGTGTGTGTGTGTGTGTGTGTGTGTGTGTGTGTGTGTGTGTGTGTGTGTGTGTGTATTTAAGAAGTTAAAATACCCGTTTTTATAACATTCTTACCTTCACAGTCAGGAAAGTCATGTTGCCATACTGTTGATAAAACCCAGCAATCTGATTATTGTAAAGCCATGGTTTGTAGCTGCTGGTTGGCTAGTTTGACAAAGATAAAAAAAAAAAAAACACAGGAAAAATCAGTTAATAAATCATATAAAGCATTCCGGCGAACAACAACAAAACAACATAATAGATAATCGGTTAAAAACTGTATACATTTATTTTAGCTATATGATATGGTATTCAGTGTTTCTGCCTTTTTGTGACTGATCTTTCACTCTTCAGTGTTTTTTTCATTCAGGATCTGAATGTATCCCACACACATACACACATATATGTATGCAACATTCTTATTTGAATGTATGAAAGAATATGTCTAAATGTTCAGTTAGTTTGGTCAGGTTTTGAAAAATATATGATGTCTTCTGTTGGTTTCTTGCTGTTACTTGCATTTACATATATGCATTAATTATTTATTGTGACCAACTAGTCTTATTACTGTATTGTACTAAGTACAATAAATACACAGAAAACTGCTTCAGTTAATATGCTTTACTGTTACATTTTCCTTTTGGATCTACAAGCATGCAACACAGATGTTATCAGCTCTCTATGGCAAATTCCCAAAGCTTGTTTATACACACTTATATTTATACCAAAAAGTCTGATATTTTTCTCAAAGTCTGATGTATACCAGTTCTTTCTTTGTATAACAGTTTTCCTTTGTTCTTCTAATTTATGATTTGTCCTTGATTCTTTCAAGTTCGATGGTCCAAGGAAACTCAGTTATCTGAAACGTGGTGTTCCAGCACTTATCTGAAACTTGATGTTCTAATTTTATCTTGCTTGATGTTACATCTCTTTACTTCACTGTTGTCCTTCCAGCTGCCATCTGTGCAGTTATTTTTACACACTGTTTCTCAGTAACATACTCTTTTACATGGATGCCAATATCTAATTAAGCGATGCCAGCACACTTACTACTACTTATTTTTCAGCATTTTATACTATTCCTAAATTAACCCTTTATATTTCATATCATTCTTGCAGCTTTTTATTCAAACTAATAATCATGCTAGCAACAGTTACTATTATTCTTTCAGGTTTGCTTTCAGATTATGCAGTAGAGTACAACAAACCAGGTGACCATGTAGTTCATATACTGGTATTCTGAATAGTATTAAGGAAGTGAAATATTTAACAAAACTACCCATATGTCACACACCTCTTTCTGAGAAGGGAAAAAGTTATACTTTCTATTGTGATAAATAAGGTAATATCACATAAAGGCATGTATGCATTCCACTTTTGATGTAAATATATCTTACAATCACATCTATACTATTATTTTATATACATTGCTTTTGGCTTTTCTTTAGGAGCACTACATTAGCTAACCACAACTTGTTTCTGTTATACTGAAGCCCACCAGTTACCTAGTTTGACATTAGAGACAGCTGCCAGGCAGAATCTGCTGCTGTTCTGTTGTGGAGAAAATTGGGGGTGTGAAGTGTGATTTCTGGGTTTGTCCTGGGTCTGAGACACACTGGAGGTACAGCTTGAAATACAAAGTGCTTATCTATATTTCCTGCTGCAACATTTTTATTGCATTCTTGACATGGTTTCATCACATCAGTGAGCCTACTAATTGGTCAGGTAGTGAACTGTACAAATTAGAAGGGAATAAAATACCCACAAACGTTCAGATTTCCTATTGTTTTCTTGATTTCTGTTTGTGACTGGATCATGACTGTACAATGACCAGTTCTGTTTCCTGAGTTCAGTCTGATTTGGCATTATCCAAATCTCTGGCTGCAGAAAAGACCTTTAGCTCAAACTATTTGTAATAACTATGGCGAGGATGATTTTGACCTCTCACTTATCCATGTTTTGGAAGAATGTTCCTGTTTTTGGGCCTGGTTTAGGATGCCCTTCTTTTCAGGCTTGATTTACCCCTTCACTCAATCTTCTGAATTACCACTATCAGATGTGATTTTTTTGAAGCTGTCTAATACACAAAAGCATTTTTTGTTTGAGCTTATGAGTGTCTGTTTTCATAGTGCCTAAGGCTGACTACTCCACATTTATTTTTTATAATTATACTAAGAACCAATCAACAGATTGTGGTGGTGGTGCTGCGGTACCGTTGTCGCCTCACAGTTAGACGTTGCCCGTTCGATTCTCAGTTAGAGTGTCTTCTGTGTGGCGACATGCGTGAATGGGCGTTCCTTCGTTGAAGGTTGTGCGTTAGGCCCGGCAAGCTAGCACGTAAAAATCTACTGCCAATCATTAGCAGACCAGAGTTCCGCTGTGGCGACCCCTAACCGGGAAAAGCCGAACACAAACAAACTAAGAACCAATCAACATCAGGAAGAGAAACAAAAGAAAACACAGTACCACTCTGTCTTCAAATTAAACCTGGTCTTATTATCTTCCACAGCAGCAGCAGCTGGAATGACATGCAAAATCAAACGGTTAATCCAACTTCAGTTTTGGGTTGAAAATCATAATTAAGCTGAAGCACTAGCACCTGACCATTATGAAAGCATGAGCAGCTTGTACTGTGTGCCATACAAGTGGTGTGAAACAGCAGTATTAGTAATGCCAGACTCACCACTAGTGCAGTACATGACAGGAAATGTATAGCTACTGCAAAGCAAACCTACAAGGAAGAAAATACCTTGTACTTTTCTGTAGTGTCTCTTAGGCAAGCTGTATGGGCCACCTCAGACATAATGACTTTGCCTTAGCCCATTGGATAGCCTTTGCAAGAGCAGGGCACTATTGGGCCAAATAGGTTTGACTGAACTAAGGCTGGCTATGATGGCCATTCTCCAAGCATTAGAGACACAATCAGCACAATCAGTGGCGAGGCTTAGATTGACTAGGTTTACAAGGGGATGAACTTAACTATGGCCTGTTCTTACTAGAAGGCAACTGGGAATATTATCAGGACCATAGGGCCAGTTTTCTTGGTCTTAGGCACTGGATACACTATGTGTTACAAAGTGATTATGTGATAGTGAAGTGACCTGAGGTGAAGGAAGGTGATAGTTGGAAGGTTCAACACAGTAAAATTAGTGTTGCAATTGTCAGCTAGGATGCTGACAATGGCTTTTGGACCAAGTAGCTGGTACAGTTTCAGTTCAGTGCAATACAGATGTTTACTTCTGAGATTCCTAATATAACTAAAAAAGGCAGAAGTGTAGCTGGTTCAACTAGCGCCCTGGGCTGGTATTGTGAACCAGCACCCCATCCTCTCCACTCTTCAAGTGAAGAGTACAAAAAAAGCAGTTCACTGTAATAAGCCGATAAACATTCGGCTTATTACAGTTAGATCTATGCCCCACCCCACCACCCAGGTCTTCCACTGAAGAGCAGGGGTGTTCATTTTATTGGCACAGCTCTCAAACCAGGTGGCCAGGTGCACAACACCCCCCCCCCCTCCTGCCCCAGCCATTTGGATCTGATTTCTGTGCCGTGTCACCAATCCTCTCTCTCAACATAATTTCTTTTAAGGCAAACACAGTGCAGACCAGAAGTAGAAATCCACAAAACGATTTATTCTCCACAAAATTCTGATGAAGTTCCTGTAATTTTAACTTTGGGATGAAAGCACTTATTTTGTGGAGAATAAATCGTTTTGTGGATTTCTACTTCTGGTCTGCACTGTGTTTGCCTTTCTGGGTTTTATTTTGTTATCAGTTGCATAATTTCTTTTAAGTTGCAGTTTAAAAGAAAGCTTATGCTTTTGTTAAAAAAATATTTTTAAATTGTACCAAACAGTTGCTACAGTTTATAATCTGCCTGCATGGAGTACTACAGTGCTCATGTTTTATTTAAAAAAAAAAAGAATCTTATTTTTAAACTGTAGCAAACTACTTGCTACAAATGTAGCAAACAGTTGCTACAGTTTATACCCTGCCTACATGGAACATTGCAGTGCTCAGATTTTAGTTAAAATAGAAAGCTTTATTTTACCTTTAAACTATAACAATCTGCTTGCTGCAGTTTAGACCACACATGGTGCTCAGGTTTGACTGTAAACACAGTACCGGCTTTTAAAAGCCAGTACTGCATTAATGAAAGATCGGGATCTGCTAATCATGCCTCCCAAACACTTTGTGCCAGGGCAGTGGCCCCTCTTCCCTACCCTAGCTACGCTACTGAAAAAAGGCACTGTGACCATTTTTGGTGGTGGTGGCAACCTTAAGTTCATTACCGACATTGTGCTCAATATTTCTTAGTAATCAAGGAAGAGGGGATTTCTTTTAATAGGTTCATAGGTTCATACTAGGCTATCTGCCCTAAGGCATTTACAAGCCTAGCCAGAGTGTGTTTGGCTTTTGCCACCCATTTTAAATGAATTTTGCTATGCCCTTTTTTGAGGTTAGTATACTGTGCCTCTGTCTAACAGTGACACAGAAGTGATACCCGGAGTAAATCTACGATCTCCCATCCACTCATCAAGATTCCTCTTGAAGAGAGTCAATGAGGGACTCTGCCTAACCTGGACTGGGATTTTATTCCAGAGTGAAGGGAGCCTCTGGGTTATGAATCTGTCCCTCCAGCATGTCCTATTTATTTCAGTGCTGAGGTTCAAGTCTCTCGAGCTCGTAGCTCGATGGGATTTGGATTTTCTGAGGTGCAGCATGTCCATTAATTCCAGGTTGGACATGGCTTTATGCGTCAGGCACAGATCGCCTCTGAGCAGGCGGTATGCCACTGAGTAGAGCTGGAGTTTCTTTAACCGGGCAGCATATGGCATCTGTTTGAGCCCTTTGATCCTCTTGGTGAGGTACTTTTGGGGTCTTTCCAGTTGCTGCAGGTGTCTGGTAAGGTACATCCCAAAAGGGGCATTGTACTCAATTATGGGCCTGATGAGGGATGAGTAAAGAGGCACGATGACCTCCCCTGATCTAGATGTGAATCCCTTCATGATTAGGTGGGCTATATAAAATGTTTTTCTAACCACTTTGGCCACGTGGTTGTCAAATGAGAGATTGCTATCAACTTGGGTCCCCAGGTCCCTAATTACTTCTTCCGTACTTAATGGATTACCATCTATGTGGTAATTTGTGGGCACTTTGTTTTGCCGAAGGGGATGACTATACACTTTTTGGCGTTTAGCTTGAGACCATGGCTCTGGCACCAGTTGTCTGTTTCTATGAGGCCCTTTTGTAGGATGCTTGTGTTGGCTGGAGAGTCGATTATGGCGCCCAGTTTGCAGTCATCTGCGAACTTGGTCAGCCACAGTCCTTCTGTGTTGGCCTGTACCTCCGAGAAATATATACCGAACAAGAGAGGTCCCAGGACTGAGCCTTGTGGGACGCCACTTGTAACTGGTTTGGAGTCTGACATGGCTCCAGCAATTCTAACCATGTGGGTTCTGTTCTTGAGCCAGTTTGCAACCCATCTAGTGACATAGGGCTTTATATTTAAGCTGGTGAGCTTATCTATAATGCCCGAGTGGGGTATTGTATCGAAGGCTTTTGCGAGGTCCAGGTAGGCTGTGTGGACCACCTTCCCCTCGTCAATGGCCTTGGTGACTGTTTCAAAGAAATCGACCAGGTTTAAGAGGCAGGATCTGCCCTTAACAAAGCCGAACTGGGTAGGATCCAGTGTCTGTAGGTCCCCAACATCTTTATTTATGAGGTCCATGATGATCCTTTCCATAGCTTTGCAGACCAAGCTAGTCAGGCTTATGGGGCGATAGTTTCCAGGATCCGTTGAGGCACCACCTTTGTGGAGAGGGACCACTGTTGCTGTATGCCACTCTTTGGGTACATATCCTGTAGTAAGGCTGAGATTGAACAGTAGTTTTATGTTTGGGTTTAGTTCTTCTTGGAGTTCATGTAGGACACAGCCCGGGACACCGTCTGGTCCCATTGATGCTGTGTTTTTTGCTTTGGAGAGGGCGGCTCTTACCTGAGCATCTGAGATGTCAGGGGGGCAGCACTCTACTGGGATAGATATTTGCCCTTTTGGTGGGGGGGGGGAGAAGTTTTCACTGAACCTGTCAGCTAGGATGTTGGCAATGTCTGTGGGTTGGGTGTATTTTTGTCATTTTGGACTAATTCTGAGCATATCTGGGAATTCCCATCCAGGTTCCTAACATAACTAAAGAAAGCCTTGTGATTATCCTTAGTGTCCTGTGCAATTTTTCTCTCGAAGCTGGCCTTAGACGATTTTATGAGTGCCCGTAGTTTTTTGCTAATACTGATCAGAGATGCCTTGCCTTTTGGGATTTTGCTCTATCATGTAGTAGCTTCCTCCTTCTATTGTATAGTTTGTTTATGGCTGGGGTCCACCAGACAGGACGCCTGCCTTTGGAGGATTGGGTCTTGGTTTTGTTTGGGATTGCATGATCCATGCATTCCTGAAGGTGTTCATAGAATGCGTTTATAAAGGATTCTGTGGTCTGGGCCGATTTTCCACAGGCCTGGGGCTTTGAAGGATTCCACCTCGGTTTTGAGGAGTGTGAAATTTGCTTTAGAGAAGTTTTTCACTGTGGTTTTCTGGGCAGGGGCTGGGGTCGGGATGTGAATATCTAGTGAGATTAGTTTATGGTCTGATCTTACCAGTGAGGGATACACTTCTGGTCTGGAGCATAGAGTCCCCATGTTGGTGATGATCAGGTCCAGTATGTTTTCCTCTCTTGTGGGAGTGGTAACAAGTTGTTCCATAGCATTTGAGTTTATAAATTCTAGGAACCTTTGGGCTAGGGTGTTGGAGCTAGAGTAATACTCCCAGTTTATGTTTGGGTAGTTGAAGTCGCCCAATATAATGGTGTTTGGAGAGACCTTCATATTTTCCAGTGTTCTCAGGAAGGCCGAGTGGGGTTCCTGGGTTTGGGAGGGTGGTCTGTAGCAGGCTATAAACTGGAAGGCAGTTTTACCCACTGTTAGTAGCACATGGATAGTCTCTGATGCTTCGTGCTGTGCCACCATCCTGGAGGTGTGGGTATCTTTGACGAATATTGATACTCCCCCTCCTTTTGTGGTCGAAAAACATGGTATGAGGTATAACCTGGTAGTGCTGGGGTGCTCTCGGGAGCCTTGAACCAGGTTTCTGTTACTGCACAGATATCGATGTTCTCCATGCTAAGGAGAGTTTCGAGTGCGTGCATCTTGAGGTTTCGACTTCTGGCATTGAGTAGCATTACTCTTAGTTTCTTATCCCTTGTGATACCTATGAAGGTGGTTTTGTCTTTTGAGCCTTGCCTAAAAAAGGCACTATGGGGGTGGCAAGAGCCTTTGCCAATATCCGAAAGCCCAGGGGTGACAGGTGCAAGCCGTCCCTAGCGAAGCATCGTGGCTTGTCGAGCATGTCATCCCAGGGTATTTTCCCTTTATTATATAAACTCCACCATATAGGTTTGTTTTACAACTTTTACTTAAAGTGGCTGGGGAAAGACATCCTGTTGCAATTTGCTAGGAAGGAGTACAATTCAGTGAAGATTCCTGTGGGGAATTTACTCATTTATAAACACTGATACAGTAAGTAAACACTATGTAATTAGATTTGGAGTAGTCCCTAAATACAGTTGGGTTCACCGAGATTGTCATGCGGGAGTTATAGGAAAGGATGACAGCTTTATGCTTGAACTTTACCACAGAGGTAGTGATATAAGGTGAAGCAGAAGCATAGGAATGTGTTTATGAGCATTAGGTCAAGAAAATCTGTCCCTCCAGTAGGGTCGGAGGCCATATGGTTGAGGGAATTGGCATTAACAAAATCTTGGAAATTTTGGGCATGTGCATAATCAACTGTATTTGTTAACCATTTCATAAAAGCATAGATAAGATCTTGTATGAGTAATGTATTTAGCAAAAAATTCAAGCGATGGAGGCAAAATGATGAATAAAACTACCAAAATGTATTGCGTTAGCGCTTTCGTAAACCAGTTACTTCATCAGGCACATAAGATAAAATAACAGGTCATCGTCTCAATATATGTACTGTAACAATTAATCAATTAAAAGAAACTTTAAGTTTCCCTCCAAAATCTCTTAAAGAAACATACATAAATATATAAAAATATATATGAATATATATAAAAAAGGGGGAGGGAAGACACATTAATACCATATCTATTTCATTAAAAGATTCTTTAACGACAAATCTAAGCCATTCCAAGAGCATTATTAAGGAAAATGTTTCATGTTTTATTTCCTAATGCCCTTCTTATTTAGGACTGGCTTCAGTGGTACCATGTCATTCAGACCTAAATCTCTATGTGCTCCCAGCTTTAGAATCCATCTCAACTCTGTGAATTCTGTATCATTAACTATATCCCCCTGTCTTTCACTAGTTTGTTGTACCTGCAAGACTTGGAACTTAAAAGTATGGTCCTCACCCATATCTAAAGTATGCTTGGCCAGGGCACTATAGTCACCCCCTTCCTAGTACAATAGAGGTGATCCCTTATACGCTCTTTGAGTTGGGTATTCATTTTACCCACATAGAATCTGTAACAAATTGTACAATAAGCCAGATATATTAGGTTCCTACTGTTACAGCTTGCTTGTGTTCTAATCTCCCATAGGAAACCTGTTTCTGGGTGTCTATAAAATCTACACGTATCTATATACTGGCAATAATTACAATTGCCACACATTCTTGTACCCCTAACGATAACTTCCAATCATCTAAATGTCTTAGGGTAACATAGTTGTTGTTTAAGATTCATCATGTTCTTATAAACAAACTTGGGATATTCTCCCACTTTATTTCTGGTTTCCTCATTCAATAACAAAATATGCCAGTTCTTTTTAAAAATATCCTTTACCTGTTTAACATCCTGTGTATAGGAGATGACTACTAGAACTCTATTATCTTCCCTTATTTCATCAGCCTTTATCCGTACCCTGTTAGAATAGTATAGTTTACCTCTACCTTGTCTTTCTGTTTTGACCTGCAATGTCAGCGATTTCATTTTGAAGCATGCCTACAATTGAATGTAATACAATGAGGACTGAGGGTACTAAATATGCCAACTTATGGGGATACGTACCCTCAGCTGTTAGAAGAATGGCAAAAAATAAATTTAGAAACAAGTAAATAGTATATGAAATTGCTGAATATGCTCTTTACGCCTATGGAAAGTGATCTCAGAGAACGAATAGAACAACAGCATAATGAACTCAATGTATTGGTTGGAGAAGAGATCTGTGATATGCCTCTGAATACAATTAAAGATAAAGTACTGAACTATGAAAATCGTTTATTACAACTCAAAAAGAAAAAAACTCGCTAGAGACGTGTGAGATTTCTCCAATAATAACATCTTTATGCGGCCAAGAACCAATCCAGAGATGGGGTAGAGGAAACACCAACCAAGGGGAAAGGAGAGAGGTGATGACTAATCCTGTCCAGTTGGAAGAAATCCCAACCAATGAGGGAGAGTCAGAGTCGATGGTAGCACCAGGCTCGGTTTACTCTACGCCCCTATAGGAAGTGGTGGAGACAACATCCATTGTTCAATCAAAGGATCAACAGAATGAGTTGGTTGTAAGAAGGAAAATACTACCACCGAGTAAAGAAGTTTTTAATCCTACATTCCCTCTTCCTTTTCACAACCCCAGGAAGGAAGTTATAAGGCGCGAGGTCAACAACAGAATGGGGCGAACAGCGCAGAAAAGAAAGGAGTCATCGAACATAGTACACTCGCATACACTGAAAAAGATGTGGAGTGGAGTAACACTGACTTAGTTTGAAACATTTCAACGCATGTGTTGACCCGAGCTGAATGTTCACTTCTTACAAAAGGTTTGTCCTTTATTCCTACTACGGGTTATGATGTTAGAGACTTACTGATTGATGTAAGACTCTTTGCAAGAAATGTAGCTTTAAAGCTACTTTTTCCACAAACGATTGACAATGAAAATAGGAATATATTTAAAAGACACAGTAAGTATGTACCGAAATTACCAGAACATGTTGACATTTTTGTAAAAGCTTGCGAGAGGGACTTGCATCAATTGTGCTCTAGTGAATTGACAAACTGTGAAAAGAATTTGAATACTGAAGAAAGACGAGCGTTGAAAGCTTTACGAGATAATCCTAATATAATTATCCGTCCTTCAGATAAAGGGGGACCATTAGTCATTTTGGATATGTCATCTTATTGTTCTGAAATGAGTGCTATGTTATCAGAATGTGATACTTATAAAGTTGTTTCATCTGATATTACATACAAAATGTAAAGTAATATGTATGCAGCCCTTTTTGAAAGTTTACAGATGGGTATAATCACACAGGAGATGTTTAACTTCCTTTATGTAGATAAACCGCTGATACCCAGACTGTATGGATTACCTAAGATGCATAAAATTCCACTACGACCTAGCTTTTGGCCAATAGTTGCAGGAGCAGGCTGGCTAACTGAGCCAGCCTCCATTTATGTAGATAAACAGCTTAAGCCAGTTTTAATGGACTGGCCTTACATATTGAAAGACACTGAACAATTTTTAACTGATTTGTATGAAATGTGTGGAGGGTCAAATTGTGTAATGTTTGATTGGTTAGTGACACTGGATGTCACTTCTTTATTTATATGTATACCAAATGCAGAAGGTTTAGTGATGTTGAGAGCATCTTTAGTAAGACATGGTAAACATACATTTCAACAAATAGACTTTATATGCATGCTTACAGAAATGGTATTAGACAATAATATTTTCTCTTTGAAGATTCTTGTTTTTGGCAAGCAGCTAATGGGCACCAGCTGCACCAATACATATGCCAATCTAGTAATGGATGAATGGGAACATCAGTTTATCCATATGAGAGGAGATCAGTGTATTAAGATGTATAGGCGCTTTGTGGATGATCTCTTCATTGGCTGGAAAGGGAATGAGGAACAGTTAAATGAGTTCTTGTCTGACATCAATAGGAGTAATAGTTTTCTACACTTTACAATGGAGAAGTCTAGGGAATATATTAATTTCCTAGACATCACAGTAATGCAAGGGAAAGAAGGAATCATCACTAAAATGCATAGGAAAGAATATTACCATCCATCTTATTTAGAAAGAAATAGCATGCATCCACCACACATATTTTTTAATATAGTGAAAGGACAAGGCCTAAGGGTATCATGCCTTACTAATCAGGATGAAGATTTTGATTACACCTTACAAAATTTGAAACTGGACTTTGAGAACAGGGGATACAGTAATCAAGAGATAGAAGCAGTTTATGCTCAGGTCAAAGCAGAAAGACAAGGTAGAGGTAAACCATACTATTCTAACAGAAGGCTGATGAAATAAGGGAAGATAATAGAGTTCCAGTAGTCATCTCCTATACACAGGATGTTAAACAGGTAAAGGATATTTTTAAAAAGAACTGGCATATTTTGTTAATGAATGAGGAAACCAAAAATAAAGTAGGAGAATATCCCAAGTTTGTTTATAAGAACATGATGAATCTTAAACAACAACTATGTTACCCTAAGACAGTTAGACGATTGGAAGTTATCGATAGGGGTACAAGAATGCGTGGCAATTGTAATTATTGCCAGTATATAGATACGTGTAGATTTTATAGACACCCAGAAACAGGTTTCCTATGGGAGATTAGAACACAAGCAAGCTGTAACAGTAGGAACCTAATATATCTGGCTTATTGTACAATTTGTTACAGATTCTATGTGGGTAAAATGAATCGCCAACTCAAAGAGGGTATAAGGGATCACCTCTATTGTACTAGGAAGGGAGATGACTATAGTGCCCTGGCCAAGCATACTTTAAATATGGGTGAGGACCATACTTTTAAGTTCCAAGTTTTGCAGGTACAACAAACTAGTGAAAGACTGGGGGATATAGTTAATGATGCAGAATTCACAGAGTTGAGATGGATTCTAAGGCTGGGAGCACATAGAGATTTAGGTCTGAATGACATGGAACCCCTGAAGCCAGTCCTAAATAGGAAGGGCATTAGGAAATAAAGCATGAAACATTTTCCTTAATAATGCTCTTGGAATGGTTTAGATTTGTCATTAAAGAATCTTTTAATGAAATGTTATTAATGTGTCTTCCCTCCCCCTTTTATATATATATATATATATATATATATATATATATATATATATATATATATATATATATATTCATATATATTTTGTATGTTTCTTTAAGAGATTTTGGAGGGAAACCTAAAGTTTCTTTTAATTGATTAATTGTTATAGTATATATATTGAGAAGATGAGCTGTTATTTTATCTTATGTGTCTGATGAAGTAACTGGTTTACGAAAGCGCTAACACAATAAATTTTGGAAGTTTTATTCATCATTTTGCCTCCATCGCTTGGATTTTTTGCTAATAATTCTTAGGGACTTGCTCACACTCTTTGGGACTTTTTTTGCAGAGTAACGTATTTAGTTTAATAATTATTTTTTTCATTCTGACATCATGCTCAGCAGGACTCATAAAAGAGGACCTGTAACTGACTATTGCCAAGATCTTTGTAAATTTTGCTTTGTATCATAAAAAAACTATGCTGTGATTTTTATATGCAAAAGCTACGCTATAATGTTGAAGAATGTTTAGGCACCTACAGTCATTTTTTTGCATAACATTTAAGTTGTTCTTTATGTGTCCCCTCCCCCAGTAAATATAGTACCATATGACATAAGAAATACAAATCATCATCCATTTCCAGAATACAAAGAAAATATTCTGTCCTGGGTGCAATGTGATATTGTCAAAGGAAAAATATACTTTAAAAATTATCAAAACACGGTAGGTTCGGGTTAAGGCACTTTAATCTTGCAGCAAGGAGACAAAAACATGCTAATACAGAGTTTGCCTAACTAGAATCAGGAAATGCAGTCATTTTTATACACTTTCTAATAAGACATGGCCTACCAAGCTGACGTAGTGAATCACAAGTTTTGTCATCATTACTTCACAGTCATTGTTTTCACAATATTCTGCTGGTACCATCAATTTTTGTGAGAAACTTCCTAAGAAAAACAACGTGGCCTTGGCTACCACTGGTTAGATATATGCAATGTTACCATTCAAGGTACTACTAATTCGAGCACAAAGCAAGTATAGATTGCAGTTCATTTCTCTAACAGTCCTTTGTCTATGTTATCTCTAAACTTCTGCAGCTGCACATGTTCTCATACTTCGAACAGAGCTGATTGTTTAAAATCATTACATTTACAGAATATAGCATTGTTCATTCATTTTTCCTGACCTAGCAGATAATCACCTGCTTCTCAAGTACATTTCCAAAAGGCATAAACATGAATATTGCTGTGCTAGCAATTACTAGGTCAGAGGGCATCTTGCAAGTTTCAGAAAGCACACTGCAGTTTCCAAAAGCATCTTTTCAGTCTCATATGAAACTCAACTGTATATAAAACAGTGCATATAAAATAGAATGAAAACGTGTTAACTTATTTAGTTTCTAATTAGCATTAAGCATACACACATTAATACATATTTTTCTGACATTTCCCCCCTGTTAATACTTTTTAATTCTATTTTCAAAAGAATAAACAGTTTGCTTCTTCTCCTAACCTCTTCCATTCAGGATTTGCAGTTAAGAAAGTCATTCAGTTTAAACTTATGAAAGTGTTTCACATTCTAACAATTCTTCAATTTCAGTACTTTGATACAAAGTCTCAGAAACTGATATATCTATAAATTCTTTGATTAACTTTTTCATGCAGGGAATATCACAACAAATACATGCTCTTAATAGGAGTAATCCCACATAAATGGCAATTAGGATGTTCATTAGGATGGACCCCCACCCCCCAAACAAATTCTGGAAAAAGTCCGTCAGAGGATTTGGGCCTGGTTTAGTCATGGCCGACACTTGCTGTATCACCTCAAGGTGGTCGTTTATCTCATGTTGATGATCAGGTATATACGCACAGCAATCTTCTTTGATTAAAGCGCACGTACCACCTCTTGCCGCTAGGGTGAAGTCAAGAGCCATTCGGTTCTGGAGCACTACAGTTCTCATAGCATTCAGTTCATCAGTTATCAATTCAAGAGCAGAAAAAGTTGCATTACTCATTACTTTGAGAAGTTTAGACAGTTTTTGCAGTTCCCAAATCGATTTCACTGCGCCATATGCAGGTAATATGCCTGCCCACGATATAACAGCATCACTCAAGTCCATGTGCATCAGTTTGGTACCCACAGTATGATGGTCTTTCCAGCCCGCCTCGATCTGTCCCACTGGATTTTCAGGCTTCCTGACAGCTTTCTTGGCCACATCTCGGGTATTTCGAATATTTCCCTGAGGCAAAACTGCAGTGTGTCGTATGGCCGGGACCAGGTACCCCAAAAAACAACTGCTGGACCAATTCTCAGGTAACCATTTATATGCTTTCTTACCACACACAAAATAACAATCCTCTACCTTAGTAGTTACTTTGTTACGAAATGGCTGCCCTGCATGAAACATTTTCCTATCTATTACAGATAGTTGTTTAAAAAGTACAGGATTACGTTGCACTTGTTCAATAGTCTTATGCATGGACTCAAGAAATGAGTCATAATTTGAACTACAAGCTGCACCCATTTTGTTTGCTTTGGTATAACATTTGTAATGTACAGTCACATTGCACTTGCTCCAACCCACTTGAATTGTGTCATTCTTATAAAAACATACAATTCCCTTTTGTGTCACAGGCAAATACAGTGCTACTTTATCATATGCTTTGATAGGTACGGTGTCATAAATCAAATTCTCCCAGGTCTCATTGACCCCTAGGGGGACTGCAGTCATTAATAACCCCCCAGTATGCTGTTGGTATGGCTGTGCAAATCCAGCAGTTCGAAACATTAAAAGTCTCAGCATACACACATGTAATTGCCTGATAAGTGTTAAAGTTTGGGTGTCAGTCTATGGCCGGCTCATCACGTTTAATCAGTTCAACTTTTGTGGCAGGAAAAAGGAAAGGCCACAACAAAAAGATCAATGTTATCAGTATAGCTACCAGAATAATTATGCAAGTTTTCAGAGGTTGTTCTGCATCTCTATTTGCTCTATACCTGGTCATTTTGTTCTCGTTGTACAACAGTAACAAGGTTTTTGTCCAGTTCAAAGTTCTTAACCAGTTCACAGTGTGTCAAATGAATCCAGGACACTCGCTCCGCGACCTTGACTGCAGTGGGTATCGACAGTAGTACCTGGTAAGGCCCTTCCCACTTCGGAGAACTCCAGTTTTTTCTCTTCACCACCTTCACCCAGACCCATGCGCCTGGGGCTACTGCTGCTTTCGATGGTCTTGTTTGCTCTTTATCTGAAACAGAATTTAACTGCAAAACTTTGTTATTCAAAAATCGCCTCATATACCCTGCAAGTGAACTGTCAGCCTCCTGCTCTGCAGGCATGAGAGGTTTCCATTGAGGTGTATAATATGCCCTCCCAAACAGAACTTCAAAAGGAGTTAACCCTTTTGCATTTGGAACAGTTCTCATGCTCAACAGTGCCAGAGGTAAACAGTGCACCCAGTTCTTTTGTGTCTCACTAATCAATTTTCTAAGCTTGTTTTTCAAAACCCCATTATGCCTCTCTACTAATCCTGCAGATTGGGGGTGGTATGCACAATGATTTTTCAGAGAAATCCCGAAATAACGGCCAAGTTGTTGTATAGTTTGATTTACAAAGTGTGTGCCATTGTCACTATAAATCTTTTCCGGTATGCCAAATCTAGGAATAATTTCTTTAACGACGACTTTTGCAACAGAAGCTGCATCTGGATTTTTAGTTGGAAAGGCTTCCACCCATTTGGAAAACATATCTATAATGACAAGGCAGTACTTCTTATTTTCGCATTTGTTCAGTTCTATAAAATCCATACAAATAGTATGGAACGGATACGGTGGTATAGGGAAACTCTCTTGCTTAGGTTTCAATGCCCCTTGTGCATGATGCTTGTTACAAACATGGCATGCTGCACAAAACTTTTTGTGTAGTTTGTAAATCTATACGTCGTAAACACTCGATTCACTAACTGTACCATCCCCCCTGTTGAGACATGGCACTGCCCATGGCTCAACAAAGCTGCATATCTAAACAAGTTAGATGGTAAAATCGGTTTGTTTTCTTTGGAGATGTACAGTCCCTTCTCAAGGATTGCTCCTCGTTTTATCCACTTCTGTTTTTCTACATTTGTAGTAAGTGTCTGCATTGTTTTTAACATTTTTAAGTCCAAAATCTCAGATGGTTGTAATTCCTCACTTAAAAGAAAAACTTCTGAAGCTGAAGCTGCTTGTTTTGCAGCTGTATCAGCCCTCACATTACCTTTTGAAATTCTATCCTGTAGCTTGGTATGAGCTACGCATTTGCAAATAGCTACTTTCTGAGGTAACTGAATAGAGTCTAACAAGTCTAAAATAAATTGCCCATGGTTAATTGGTTTACCAGTAGATGTTATCATTCCTCTATTTTTCCACTGCTGCGCAAAAACATGTACAGTAGAAAAAGCATACTGACTGTCAGTAAAAATGTTTACTTTCTTACCTTTTGCTAAGGTACATGCCCTTGTCAAGGCAATCAATTCTGCTGCTTGTGCAGATAAGTTGTGTGGTAAAGACTTTGCTTCTAAAATCTCGGTATCAGAAACTACTGCATACCCCACTAGATTCTGTCCTGTAGGACCCCTCCTACACGAGCCATCCACATAGTATGTCACCTCGGCATCATCCAAGGGAACATCTGTAAGGTCTTTTCTAGATGGTGTCTTTTGCTCAATCTCCTGCAGGCAGCAGTGTGGTTTGCCATCTGCAGGGGTTGGGAGCAAGGTTGACGGATTCAAAGTTGTGCATCGTTCAATTGTCATATGAGGTTGGCTCAACAGTATAGTCATACAGGAAAGATGTCTAGCAGGAAAGAGATATGCTACTTTTTCTTGCAGTAAAATAATCGCGACTGCATGAGGCACTCTCAATGTGAGTGGGTGGAACAATACTACTGAGGCTGAAGCCTGCACTGCCATTGCAGCTGCGACTACTGCTTGTACACAGTGGGGCAAGGATCACGCCACTGGGTCTAGCTGTGATGAATAGTAAGCTATGGGGCGTTGTTTGTCCCCATGCTGTTGTGTTAACACTGATGTCATATAACCTTGCTTACAGTCTACAGTTTGGAAAAATCGCTTATGATAGTTTGGTAATCCTAAAACTAAGGAAGAAGCTATCAGTTGTTTCAGTTTGCAGAAAGCTGATTCTGCTTCTGGTGTCCACTGTAATAAATCTTGTGCTGCCATCGGCTTTTTGAATATCAAGTTAGTCAGCGGAGCAGATTCCAAAGCATAGTTTGGAATCCAACTCCGACAAAAGTTAGTAGTACCCAGGAAGGACATAATTTCCTTCTTGGTAGTTGATTTAGGTGCTTGTAATATTGCTGTTTTTCTGTCTTCATCTAATATTCTGCCTTCTTTGGATATTACATATCCCAGGTATTTGACCTGTTTTTTCCAAAGTTGCAGTTTGTTTTCATTTACCTTGTGTCCTTGAGTGGCTAAAAATTGTAATAATGCTATGGCATCCTCTCTGCATTCTTGCTGGGTGGGGGCTGCCAGCAGAATGTCGTCTACATAAAGTAAAATCTGACTACCTTTCAGTGGGATAAATCCCGCCAGGTTACTTGCCATTTCTTGTGCGAATATTGCTGGACTTTCACAATATCCCTGTGGTAGTCTCGTATATGTATACCGTTTCCCCTGAAATGTAAATGCAAACCAGTGTTGGCTGTCTGGGTGTATCAGTATTGAGAAAAATGCATTGCTAATATCTACCACAGAAAAATACTTTTGTTGACGTTTCAAATCATTCAATAAAGTGTGTGGATCTGGCACCGTAGGTGCCCTGGGTATAACTGCATCATTTACAGCTTGTAAATCTTGGACCATATGCCATTCTCCGTTTGCTTTCCTAACAGGAAATAAGGGTGTATTACACGGTGAATCAGGAGATTCTATTAAGACTCCTTCCTTAAGTAAGGCTGCTATTATAGGTTTGATTCCTATTTCTGCGTCCTTTCTTAAGGGATACTGTCTCTTTTGAGGTCTAAATGCTGATTTTGGTGTGATAGTAACTGGTCCTGCTGTACCTAATAAGTCCTACATCTGATTTCCCTGTTGACCAGAGAGTCTCTGGTATGTCTCGTAAGGCTTTTTCCTCTTCCTCTAGTAAGAGTGCTACTCAGCTATCCTCACTTGCCTGTGAGTGCACAGCTGGGTGTGTCTGTGTTATCCAATTTAATTTCTGCTTTTGTACTCCTTGTTCAGAGAGTTCTAACTCTGTCTGTTTTTCCCACCTTGTGACTTTTTTCCCTAGGTCTGCCCACTTCAAATTTCTATCTTTAGTTAAACTTACATGTGGCAATCAATTAGATTTGTAAAGTGCTAGGAATTCCTGGGGCAATGAACAGCTTACTACACTGTTTCCTTCTGTGTCCCAGTACAAATTTCGTAATACTAACCTATTAGCATGGTTTCTAAACAGTTCTTGCTCATATTCTTTATCAGGTCCTGGTCTGTTACAGTAATATAGAGTGCAATGCAACAAATGCTGTTTATCAGTGTCAAGGGAGGGGGATTTACTGATGGCTACGTTCATCAGTTCTTTGGTTACTGCCCCTGGACCAGTCGTAACTAAGTCCTGGCTGTGCCAATAAAATGTTTCACCCTCCGGTCGCACTACAAAAGTATCCATTTGTCGCTGTGCTTCCATACCCTGCATAGTTGGAACTACGGCTATGCCAAATATCTGCATTAGGTCTCTGCCCAAGAGATTCACTGGGCATTTTGCAGAAACAACAATTTTGCTTTTCTGGGTCATCCCTGAAACTGGGTCAGTTATCGCTATGTTGTGGGAGAGTGGCTCCCGATACAGCTGTCCATTAGCTGCTTTCACTAATATGTAGTCCAGTGATTCTGAATTTTCTGGTAGTTTGGAAGGATGTATCAGGGTCCGTGAAGCCCCTGAGTCACACAGGAATTTGACTTCCCTCCCCTCTACCAGAAGTGTAACTTCCGGTTTTGTGTCTGCTAAGTAGAGCTCTAAGCTCAGTAATGCTAAGTCTAAAATTTCATTTTCTTCATTATCTATGAATTCATGTACATCCTCTATTTCTTCCATCACATCCTCTACCCTTTCTATCACATTTGCATTTGTCTTTTCTTGTTTATTCCTATCCAGTGATTCTTTACTGTCATATAGTCATTCCTCACCCTCCTTATCTTCCGCGATTACCTTCTTATTTTGCCTGCAATCCCTTGCTAAATGTCCCTTTTTCCCACATTTGAAACATTCACCTCTTTTTCTTTCTCTCTTCAAAGTCTTCTGATCGCTTATCAGATTGTTTGTTTCCCTGGGTATTTTTCTTACCCTTCTTCCCAGTTTGTACTACAAAGACCATCCGTCTTCTACTGCAAATACTTGAGTTTTCTTTTTCTTTTTGCTATTAAAATGCCTTTTGGCATGTCTTGCATATTCAAGTAATGACTGTAATCTACTTGTACGATGATCTACCATGTGCTTTGTAATAAAGCTGCTAATGGGCACAATACTGCCTTTTAAAAATGCATTCTTTAGCTGTTGCTCATATGGGGAATCATGTGTTTGATCTTCAGGTACCTGCATTCCACAATGGTTATTGAAACATTCTAATAATCTGGCATAACATTTATCAACAGTTTCACCTTCTTGTTGTATGCATTGATTAATGCAAGTCCAATCAGCCCTAGGCTTCCATTTCTCAGAGATTCGGTCTGTCAGACCTTTCACTCTGTTGTCCAGTTCTGCGTTACTATGTGGGAGTGGTCTAAGCTCTGCGTCATGGGGATTCCAGTTGCCACTGATCATGTGCCAATCTGGACCTACGATTTGTCTAACTACTTTCTCTACTTCTTCTCCATTCAAATGGTAACTTAGCCTCATGCCTTGTAAGTCTTCTAATAATTTTCTAAAATTAACTTTTGGATGGGGAATTCCCTCTGTGGCTTTCCGGATGTCTTCCGGTGTCCACGGTCTATATACTAGAAGAGTTGGATCCTGTCCTGCCTGCGGATTTGGTACTTCTATGAGTGGACATATCTCTTCCTCACTCATAGCTTGTGAATTTTTATTTATTTCATATAATTCAATATCCCCTCTCAAGTTGCGTGTTCGAGACCTGGTCTCGATAGGATCTCTGACAAACGGTTTTGATTTTGCAGGAACAGCTGGGTATAGCGGAGGTGGATCAGCTTGTCCACTCGCTTCAAATTCTGGTAAGGGAAGCGGAGGGGGTGGAGGAGGGGCTGTTGCTATTACCAAGTTATTATCTTCTTTATCTAAGAACATTGCTTTTGAATTTTTAATCTTTTGTTCCCTGCGGTTTGCTTCCTCAAGCCACCTGAGTGCCTGAGGGACTCCTAATTGTCGTTGCTTTTTTAGCTGACCTTTCGCATCTGTTTTAAGTTGTCTAACAAGTTTAATAAGTGAAGGTTTATCTAAATGACCATCAAATTTGTATTTATCAACCCATTTTGTATAATACTTAACATTATCGGCACGCTGTAATTGCATATATTTCGCGTCTTCGGTTAGGGGCGGGTCTCGGGAACTTTTCGTGCACTGATTTCCCATGTTGCCTTAGCTAAGTCAGAAATTGTTACGTAACCCTTCTTATCACGTGGTACCACGATTTTACACCTTTTCGGAGTTTATCTAGAATAACTGCCTACCTATTCTGTTTCCCTGATCTATGACAAGACAGCAATCTTTTTGTACCCGATCTGCACATGCAACTCTCCCTGACAAAACAACACTGTAACAAGTCCCTGATCTAAAACAGAAAAAAGGTAAATTCCTCCTTACCTGACCCTCCGTGAGTTGATCCACTGGAACATTGACTCGTCCTCCAATCCCAGATCAGAAACAGTAGCTGGCCTCTTTCGAACGACAATTCAGTCGGAGGTCTTTCAAGACAGAAGAGCCGATGTGGCCACTTCTCCGTACGGGTACATGTCACCGGGCCCAATTCTGACCTGAGCCTAGAGTGAGAGGTACTTTCCAGTCCGAAGGACCAAAACTGTCAAAGGAAAAATATACTTTAAAAATGATCAAAACACGGTAGGTTCAGGTTAAGGCACTTTAATCTTGCAGCAAGGAGACAAAAACATGCTAATACAGAGTTTGTCTAACTAGAATCAGGAAATGCAGTCATTTTTATACACTTTCTAATAAGACATTGCCTACCAAGCTGACGTAGTGAATCACAAGTTTTGTCATCATTACTTCACAGTCATTGTTTTCACAATATTCTGCTGGTACCATCAATTTTTGTGAGAAACTTCCTAAGAAAAACAACGTGGCCTTGGCTACCACCAGTTAGATATATGCAATGTTACCATTCAAGGTACTATGGCTAATTCGAGCACAAAGCAAGTATAGATTGCAGTTCATTTTTCTAACAGTCCTTTGTCTATGTTATCTCTAAACTTCTGCAGCTGCACATGTTCTCATACTTCGAACAGAGCTGATTGTTTAAAATCATTACATTTACAGAATATAGCATTGTTCATTCATTTTTCCTGACCTAGCAGATAATCACCTGCTTCTCAAGTACATTTCCAAAAGGCATAAACATGAATATTGCTGTGCTAGCAATTACTAGGTCAGAGGGCATCTTGCAAGTTTCAGAAAGCACACTGCAGTTTCAAAAAGCATCTTTTCAGTCTCATATGAAACTCAACTGTAAATAAAACAATGCATATAAAATAGAATGAAAAACGTGTTAACTTATTTAGTTTCTAATTCTGACAGATATCCATAATGTGATAGTTCAGAAAAATGCAGCATTGCAAGTGTAGTAAGGAGAGTATTTTCCTATTCAGTGAGGTCTGAAATCGAACACATGTCATAACAAGAAGATGGTGATGGTACTAACTGTCGACATATGTGAATGTAGATGCTGGTTTACTCACAGACTGTCTGCTATGTAAAACTCAGAGAAGCGCGAGAAGGTGAATCTTGCATTCTAAATACCATTTCCCTTTTCTCCAAATAGTTGGTCCAAACTTGAAGTTGGTATATGTATAACAAACAGGGGGTGTTTGGCATACTCCCACATTGGGGAGCCCTTCAAGAAAAAAGGAGAGTTTTTGTAAAGTTTTGAGTGTTTTAGTGTCACTTCAGTAAGTCTGAGATATTTTGGGAGTTTATTGATTGTGGCAGTGATTAGTTGTATCTAGTATACCTCCAAGAACGTCATTTAACCAGTCAGCGCTTCTCGGCAAAGTCTGAAAAACGTGCATCAATCAATCGATAAATAAATATTGACATTTTGGGCTACGATGTTTCATAGTACACCCAATTTAGGGGCTTCAGTTTCCACACAGCTACTATTTACAAAGAAATAAAAAGGAGTTAAAAAAAGGCATAAAAATTAAACAGCGATTGAAGGTACATAAAATGGTGAAATGTGTAAAGACTGAAAGTGTTATCAACAAGTGCTTTCAGGATGTTTAAACTGCAGTCCATGTCACTGCTAAAGTACTTTGTGAATACCTGCATCCAGTTAATACATTATACATTTAAATACATTTTACTAATTTCAAGTCATAATGCAATAATAGAAGAATGTAATTTCTAGTACATATGACTATTACTACTCATGCAAAAATGGACTGAATTCATATATATAATTTAAACCTGGATAGTATGGTCCCCTAACTAATTTATCTGAGTTTCTCATTTTTCCCTTTGCTCATGAAATGCTGTAAATCCCCTCCTTTATCATTATTATCCTTTATTTGTTCATTCACTACCACATGTATTTGTGACTTACAAAGGCATTCATTGTTTAAATGTGTAAAATTAGTGTTTGCCTTTATTTATTATTTTTTGTTTTATCTTATGCAAATGCTGTGTAATTTCAGTGCTGCAGTGATTTTTCACTAAAATGCACCACAGCATCCTACTGCCAGAGGCATTCTTATCAGTGTAAAAACTTGTTGTTGTTATGTCACAGCAGTCCACAAGGTGGCAGCAGACAAATGGAATATAAACCTACTCATGTTTAGGGCAAAAGTACCATCCAAGACTAATTATGAATAAATGTATTCTGTTTATTTAGTAAGTGCTTTGTTATTGTTCAAGGACAATGTCAAAGAGATGATCATTTACAAGTATAATTGTTGGCAGTTGGTGCAGAGGTTCAGGTTGCGAGCTTCCTAACCCTATTTAAACGTAACTTGGACCATTGGATTAGAAATTGAAAATTCACCCCTGGTCTGGCACCCACATCTCTGATGGACAGAGACAGTTATTAAATCATGTTGTAATCAACAATCACCCCTAGATAAATGTCTAAAACATATAACTTGTGGGACACATTTTGGTTGCACAGCTAGGCTTATAAAAGCCCTAGTAATTGTTAGCCTAGTACACATGTTTAAACGTATGAACATGCTTGAAAACATAAAATCTGTGAGTATATAATGCATGCAAACAGAATGGCAGCCTTACTGTACTCATGGGTTGAATAAGTGCAGTTAAACAGTGAAGATGGTTGGGTATGGAACACCCTATCATTGAAGAAAGTGTTTTCTGATATTTCTAAAAGTATACTGAACTGATAAACCCCTAATGACTTAGTCATTTAAGCACATATTTCAATTATCCTTAAGGTGACTGATATCTTTGATGAATGTCATCTGATTAGTGCAGCTGAGGAGACCAGTATGGAGGGTTCAGCTTTTAAGCGTCTTATCCACTGGTAGAACTGGTCTTTCACTTACGATCCATCTATTTCTTGCTCTTTGCCAATAATCTGATATCAATCCTTGATAGGGAAGGCAATCTCTAGCTTGCAGTCCAAATGTATTCTTGACCTCTCCACATTCTATTACATTTCCTTCTCTAATTATTTGCTCCTAATACCCTGGTTCCTTTGCCAGTTTTCTCCATTTAGTTCCAGCCCACTCTTGCCTATCATCTGTACCCCTAATTGCAGTCATCCCTATTGGCAAAATCTCCTTTCTTCTTCCCCATGTTGGCTCAGTTCTTCAAATACTTTCTGCTACTTTATGAATATACTATTCTGTATGGTCACTGTTATTCTCCTTAAGGATCTGCAGCCAAAATCCCAGTCTCTCCTTGTTTCTTGAGACCCCCTCCCCGTTTCATCATTATCCCTTTCCACTAGCTTTTTGCTTGTACTTTGTATAGAAGCCAATAACTGTATATCTCTGAAATACCCCTCAAATTAGGTAATCCCAAACCACCTTATTCTATTTGTAGAATCAACTTATCCCACTTGACTCTTGATCTGTTCCCTTCCCAGACAAAATCCTGCACCTCTTTATTAATTGCGATCTACAAACTTCTACTCTGATTGATAAAAAATCCCTGACCTGTGTAAAAAACTAAAGGGACTAAAACATTTTCACTGCTTGCATCTTGTTATCCACATCCATAAAACAGAGCTTCCAATTTCTCAGTTTTTGTATTATCTTTTGTTTAGTTTCTTCCCGCATATCCTTAGCTGCCATAACAGAATCCTTTTTAATCCATACTCATATATACTTAATTTTATCATGTCCCCATAAATATTAATTTTATCATGTCCCCATAATAGTGGCTTTGAAAGTGCCTGCCCCTCTTGTAAATTTGTGTTTGGATACTCCTTCTGGGCCCATCTCATTTGCTCACTCAACTGAGTGCAGTGTGATCATATTCTGATTTCAGGCACTCCTACTGTGTACAAAGAGAGCATCTGGGAAAGAGAACAAAAAAAAAAATTTAAGCTTGTTTCCTGCCTTTCCTGTCAAGTGGTCTAGACTGTTTGTAGGCTTCTGAGCCCCCAAGCCCTTCTGTCTTGGAGGGAAGCCTTCTAGCTTAGTTTTGTTTCTTATAACTAGCCAGTTTTCTAGTTTCAGCACTCAAATCTGTTTCTTTGAACTTAGCACTTGTTCAGAACTCATTGTAAACACTACATAAGCTGCAAATTACTACAGCACTCAACTTTCCTCACTTGTCTAGTGGAAAGCAGTTTTTATTACTTAATAAATAAGCACTTATCCAGGCATGTCTAAGGGTCAGCTCCCAGTGATTTCTCCTGTCTACCTGATGAATCTGGGCATCTTGGGGCAATGCAGCAATTGCCTCATGTACACAGACAACCCTCTCCTCCTACCACCCAACACTACAACCTGTGAGAGATGCACTTATATAGCCAAACTGGAAGCAAAGCTCTCTTCACCCAAGACTGGACTAGACAGTCAAGAGGAGAAGGTAAACACTTGCACCACACCACACTCATCACATAGTCCCTCAAAACCTACACCGCCAAAACACACACATAGAAACACAAAACACACACCTACATTTGCGGAGGGTCTCAATAAAAACCTGCCCAAGCATCAGGGACATCCAAAGTATAAACTCAAGCAAACTCCACCCCCAACACAACCCAAATGACACATAGCCCACAAACTCAGTGTGCCACTCAACCACAGCCCATAAGGCATAACAACATACCCAACACTCTAGTCATAGGTGACTCTACAGTCAGGCACACTGATGTTCCACTCACTAGACTAAACAAGGAGAAAGTTACTGTCAGCTGCCTGTCAGGTGCCAGGATCCACCACATAACGCATGCACTCAGGTCACTCCACAATAAGTACAAATATGACACTGTCATTGTCCATGTTGGTGTGAATGACCTGAGAAGTACCTCCCTGGACTACATGAAAAGAGACATGGAGGAGCTCTCCGATCTTGTATCCCAGGGAGGTATGACCCTAACCCTGAGTAGCATCCTGCCATCACCCAGAATGATACCACAGTACAAGGACAAAATGATTGACTTCAACAATTGGCAAAGCTTCTGGTGTCATTCTAAGGGGATCCAGTATTTGTCTGCCTGGGACGACATGATCGACAGTCCACGATGCTTTGTCAGAGATGGCCTGCACCTGTCACCTTTAGGATTCCGGATACTGGCTAAGGCTCTTGCCACCCCTATAGTGCCTTTTTTAGACAAGGTTCAAATGACAAATTCACCACCGTAACAGGAACAAGCAAGCAAAATCTGAGGGTAATGCTATTCAATGCTAGAAGTCTAAACCTCAAAATGCGCTCACTCAAGGCACTCCTTAAAATGGAGAACATTGACATCTGTGCAGTAACAGAGACCTGGTTCAAAGCTCCAAAGAGCACCCCTGCATTACCAGGCTTCAATTCATACCACACCTTTCGGTCACCTAACCCAGAAAGAAGCACTAAGGGTTGGGAGGGTGGCCTAATGGTTAAGGTGTTTGACTTACAAATACGAGATGCAGGGTTTGAGTCTCACAAGGGATAATTGGCTAGGCTTAAAATGGCTCATAAGAACAGTCAGTCTAGTACTAATCTATGAACCTAAAGGCAGAGGCGTGTCCATATTCATTAAGGATATCCACACCTCCAGGCTAGTTGCACAGCATAATGCATCCAAGATTATCCAAGTGCAACTAACTCTGGGCAAGACCGCAATCCAAATTGTAGCTTGCTACAGACCCCCCACCATGCCCCAGGATTCACACTCCTCATTTCTTGATACACTGGAAAGTATTAGGGTACAACCCAACACCCTAATAATGGGTGATTTCAACTACCCCACCATTAACTGGGAAAACTACTCATGTACCAGCTCTTTTGCTCAACGTTTTCTAGAATTCATAAATTCCAACGCCTTGGATCAACTTATTCACACCCCCACCAGGGGCAGCAATATCCTAAACCTGGTCATTACCAACATGGGAAACCGGTGTTCCACACCAGAGGTCAATTCCTCGTTGGTCAGATCCGACCACAAGCTAATCAGCCTAGACATCCACATCTCACCCCCAGCCCCAATTAGGGAAACCATCATAAAAAACTTCTCCAAAGCCAACTTCACACTTCTTAAGACAGAAGTGGCAAACTTCATGACACCCATGCAGACGGACAATAGAGGTATGACTGCCGAATCCTACACAAATGCACTTTATAAGCACTTATACGAGTGCATGAATCATGCTATCCCTAGTAGAACCAAGATGTTATCCTCCAAAAAAAGGAAGCCAATCTGGTGGTCCTCTGCCATAAACAAACTCTACAACAGAAGAAAGAAACTGTTGCAAAAAAGAGTAAAATCCCATGACTGGAGGAACTCCCTGGTCAACCTCAGTAAGAAGCTGAGATCCCTCATAAAATCCTCCAAAGCTAGTTACGAAAACAAAATTGCCACTGACTCTAAAGACAACCACAAAGCATTCTATAGCTATGTCAAGAATCTAAATGGGAAAACTCAGATCTGCTCTGAGTTACAGCACAATGGCATTAAATATACAGAACCAACTGATATTGCCAACATCCTAGCAGATACGTTCAGTGCTAACTTTACCCCCCTCTCACCCCCTAGAGGGCCCATCTCTAAACCGGAAGAATGCAAAGTTCCTATAATCACGGCTGCACAGGTAAAAAACACACTCTCCAAAGCCAAGAACACAGCATCCATGGGACCTGACAATATCCCAGGCTGCTTTCTACATGAACTACAGAATGAACTGGCACCCTACCTAAGTACCATGTTCAATCATTGCCTCACCTCAGGCTTTGTACCCACTGAATGGCGCACCGTGACGGTTATCCCACTCCACAAAGAGGGAGCCATGACGGACCCCGGGAACTACCGCCCCATTAGCCTGACGAGCCTGGTCTGCAAGGCCATGGAACGTATCATCGTGGAACTCATAAACAAAGACATTGGTAATCTTCAAACTCTGGACCCCACCCAGTTTGGATTTGTAAAAGGCAGATCATGTCTCCTAAACCTGATTGACTTCTTTGAAGCAGTCACCAAAGCCATAGATGAGGATAAAATGGTTCACACAGCTTATCTAGATCTCGCCAAGGCTTTCAACACCATCCCCCACTCTGAAATTATAGATAAGCTCACTAAACTAGGTATAAATCCCTATGTCACAAGATGGGTTGCCAACTGGCTCACGGACAGAACCCACACTGTGAAAGTAGCGGATTCCAAATCTGACATCAGACCAGTGACAAGTGCAGTACCACAGGGTTCAGTCCTGGGTCCTCTCCTGTTTGGTATCTACTTCTCTGAAGTGCAGGCCAACACAGAAGGTCTTTATTAACAAAGTTTGCAGATGACTGCAAACTAGGAGCCATAATCGAAACTCCTAACGATGTGGACAAACTACAAAATGGCCTCACTGAGACAGATACCTGGTGTCAAAGCCATGGCCTGAAGCTCAATGCCAAAAAGTGTATTGTCATCCCTTTTGGTAAAAACTCTGTACCCATGAACTACCACATAGCTGGTAGTCTACTTAATGCCGAAAATGTGATAAGAGACCTTGGGACACAGGTGGACAGTAGTCTCTCCTTTGATAATCACATCGCCACAGTGGTCAGGAAATCCTTCTACATGGCTCATCTCATCACAAAAGGATTCTCATCCAGAAAAAAAGAGGTCATTGTTCCCCTCTACTCATTACTCATTAGACCCATTATAGAGTACAACGCCCCTTTTGGTATGTACCTCACAAGACATCTACAACAACTGGAAAGACCACAGAAATACCTCACAAAGAGGCCTCAAACAGATGCCCTATGCAGACCGTCCCAAAAAACTACAGCTTTACTCCATCGCATATCGCCTACTCAGGGACGATCTCTGCCTAACATACAAAGCTATGTCAAACCCAGAGCTGTTGGACATGCTCCACTTAAAGAAATCCCAATCCCTCCGAGCTACACGCTCTAGGGACCTAAACCTTGTCACCACAATAAACAGAACATGCTGGAGGGATAGATTCCTATCCCAGAGACTTCCCATACTCTGGAGCAGACTACCTATCTATGTCAAACAGAGCTCCTCATTAGCACTCTTCAAGAAAAATCTTGATTGGATGGGAAATGGGAAATTCACCCCGGGGATCACTTCTGTGGCTCTGCTCGACGGAGGCACAGGAAAATAAATTTCTTGGGTGGTGAAAGCCAGGGTACATTTTTTGGCTAGGCTTGTATGGGCCCTAGGGCCGATAGCCTAGTACCTACCTATGAACCTATGAAATATGGGTATTGCTGAACCAGTTTGTGTGTGGGTACATAGCTTACAGTTACTGCCTCTGTTTTATCTTTATTAATTTTGTATCCCAAAAAGACTTGAAACTGTCTCAGAATGTTTCATAACACTGAGATTTCCCTTTCTGGTTTTATCAAGTATAAAATAATATCATCTGCAAGTACAGCCAACTTTTCTTGAATGCCATACCAATTGTATCCATTTCTGAGTCCCTTATTTTCTGCACCAGTGGCTCTAAATATAACACAAACAACAAAGTGGAAAGAGGATACCCTTGCCTGTTTCCTCTGCTCAAACAAAACTTATCAGAGAGGAACCCCTCCACTTTAATTTTCACCTCCTGTCCTCCTAATCAACCTTATAATTTTATCAGGGAATGCAAATACTTCCATTGCCCTTCTCATAAAATCCCAGCTTAGTCTGTCAAATGCTTTCTCTGCATCAAGACCCACCACCAACAATGGTATTTTCTTACATTCTGCTTCCCCCTGGATAATCATTGTTTTATTAATGTTGTCAAATGTTTGCCTCCCCTCCAGAAAACCACATTGATCCATATCTATCAATTCTGGCATTACATTTGCCATTATTTTAGTTATTATAGACATAAACACTTTATAATCATGGTTTAGAATTGAAACGGGCCTATATGAAGCTGGATCTGATGTGTCTTTACCATCTTTAGGTATTATACCACCACTTTCTTCAAGGATGTTAGTGCGTCTTCTCCTTTTAAAATATTGTTAAACAAAACCTTCCAGATATTTATCATTTTCTTCCCCCCTAGTTTCCAGACTTCCACAAGAATACCCCCTAGTTTCCAGACTACCACAAGAATACCCCCCCTAGTTTCCAGACTTCCACAAGAATACCATCTATTCCCACAGACTTTCCTCTAGACTGGTTATACATCACCATTTTTATCTCATCTCCTCTTGTCCTGTTAGTAATTGAGCCTCATCTACCTCTAACCATGGCATATCCAAGACTTTGTATTTCTGCTACTCTTTGACTTACGAATAAGTGGAAGATTCATAAGAGTGAAGTTTGCAGATGCCTTGCAAGCCAGGCCTAGATCACCCTCTACAGTCTGTAGGACACTGAGTAGAAGGAAAAGGCTTCAAGGTGCTCTGCATAAAGCAGGTTTGTTATGCCTTGTTATCCTTTTTGAAAGGAACCTTTGAGGTCGCTCTAGTTGCTGCATATGCCTGGTCGGGTACATATCAAAGGGAGCATTGTATTCTATAATTGGTCTGATAAGGGTGGAGTACAGTGGAATAATGACCTCTTTGGACCTAGATGCCATGCCCTTACTTATAATTTGCTCAACATAAAAGGATTTCCTCATGACTATGGCCACATGGTGGTCGAAGTAAGGCTACTTACTGTCTACGTACATATCCAGATCCCTGACCACTGGGTCGACTCTTAGGGGAATATCATCAACATGATAATTAGCCAGGATGATTGACTTCCCAAGGGGTACAATTATGCATTTCTTAGCAATGAGTTTAAGACCATGGCTTTGGCACCATTTGTTAGTCAGAGATAGACCTTATTGAAGAATGATACTGTCTGCAGGGGACTACTCGATAATAATCCTCATCATTTGCTTTCATTTCAGAGAAATAAATGCCAAAAAGGAGCAGACCCAGTACCAAGCCCTGGGGGACTCCGCTATTGACTGGCGTCTTGGTGGAGGTGGCCTCACCTATTTTGACCTCCTGGGTTTTATCAGTGAGCCAGTTGACTATCCAGGGGGTGATAAAAGGGTTTATACCTAAATTAGTGAGCTTGTCTATAATGCCTGAGTGGGGTAGTTGTATCAAAAGTTTTGGCCAGGTCAAGGTAAGTCATGTGGGCAGTCTTACCTTCATCCAATGCTTTAGTGACCCTCTCAAAAAAGTCCACTAGATTTAATAGGCATGACCTTCCCTGAACAAAGCCGAACTGTGGTGGGTCCAGCATTTGCAGGTTATCTATGGCCTCATTTAACATGTCTATGATGATTCTTTCCATGGCCTTACATATGAGGCTGGTCAGACTTATGGTCCTGTAGCTACCTGGATCAGTGGTTGGACCTTCTTTGTGCAGGGGAATGACAGTAGACATCTTACATTCCTTGGGCACAAAACCTTACTGAAGGTTCCAGTTGAAAAATGATTCAAGTGGACTAGAGACATCATGCTTCATGCTATTTATTAAACATCCTGGGATGTTATTGGGGCCAGTCAATGCAGTGTTTTTGGCCTTGGAAATTGCAATAATGACCTGCTCCCTAGTAATGGTTGGGGGGGGGGGTTGTGGTATACAGTATTTCCATTGTACTCTTGGGGCGGATTTGAGCTGAACCTGTCAGTCAAAAGGTTGGCAATTGCCTTTGGTTCAGTGTGGGAGATGCCATTTACATTAAGTTCTCTGCATTGTTGTGCATTTCCCCTAAGGTTTTGGACATAGCTGTAGAAAGCTTTGTGGCTGTCCCTTGCCTGAGAAGCAAAATTTAGCCTTTGAAGTATTAATTAACCTGCTTAGCTGCCTGATTAGATTGCTCAGGGGGCCTTTAGTCTGCAAGGTTTTGTTCATTCTACATGTGGCCAAGAATTCTTTTCTTTTGTTGTATAACCGATTGAAATTGTGATTCCACCAGGTTTGCTTGCCTTTTTTTTTTAATTATCCTTAACACAAGTGGGCTCAGCTCACTCTATAGAGCTATCAATATGGCTGTAAAGAGATTTTGAAAATAGCTCAGCATATGCTATGGTATTTACTGGGTTTGGAGGTTCTTGGAATTTAGCCATGGGATTGCTTAGTTGAGAGAGGTTAGTTCCTAAAGATTTTTGGTTTTGCTGGATTCCCGGATTTAATTTTTATTTCAAATAATACTACTTTATTGTCAGATCTGACGAGTGAAGACATTACATTGAGTGAGGAACATTGGCCTCCACGTTCATGAGCCCAAAGTCAAGGATGTTTGTACCCCTGGTAGGAGAATAGACCACCTTTTCAAGGATGTTGGTATTAACAAAGTTTAAGAATCACTGGACTTGTGCATTAGAAGTGGTGTATGATTCCCATTTCATAGACAGGTAGTTGAGATCCCTCATGAATATCATATTGGGTTGAACAGTGAGGGACTCTAGTATATTGAGATAGATAGGATTGATTTCTTGTGCTTGGAGGGGGACCTATAGGTTGCAAGGATATGGTAGGACACCCTGTTTATGATGAGTTGCACATGTATGAGTTCCAGTAGGTCAATAACTAGTCTGGATGTGAGGTTGGTTTTAACATAGACTGAGACTCCTCCACCTTTAGCTCCTTCCTGTGCAGTAGCTGGTCTAAAGGTGTGAAAGGCATTATAACCTCTCCTTACTGGGGTACTCTCAGTGACTTTAAACCATGCCTCCGTTACTACACAGATATCTGCACTCTCCATGGACAGGAAGGCTTGCATGAAGTGGAGCTTCTTGTTAAAGACTTCTAGCATTGAGCAGTACCACCTTCAGATATTCCTTCATAGGTTCAGTTAAGTCGGTAGGTTTATCAGTTTGGCATTGCCTAAAAAAGGCACTATAGGGGTGGAGAAGGTCTTTGACAATATCCAAAAGCCTAGAGGGATAGGTGCAAACCATACCTGGCAAAGCAGTGTGGTCTGTCAACCATGTCCTCCCAGGATGCCAAATATTGTACCCCCTAGAATGACACCAGAAGCTAAGCCAATTGTTAAACTCAATCATTTTCTGCTGGTAACATGGAATCATCATTGGAGAAAGGAGTAGGCTGCTTAGTGCTAGGCTTATACCTGCCTAAGACAAATAATCAGTGAGGTCTATTGTCTATCTTGTGTATATTCAAGGGAGGTACATCTAAGGTCATTAACACCCACATGGACTATGACAGTCATACTGGTACCTGTGATTCAATGACTTGAGTGCCTGTGTGACTTGATGGATCCTAGCCCCAGAAAGGCAGCTAACAGTGACTCTGTCCTTATTCAGTCTGGTGAGTGGGACATCAGTGTACCTCACTATAGAATCACCAATGACCAATACATTTGGTTGTGCACTGGTTTGCCTTAAGGAATTAGTAGTAGAGGCACTGGATACAGTGCTATGTGTAGCTGTGTGTGGTATTTTAATGGAGTGTCTATGTGATTGCTGAGAACCCTTTCTTTGATTGTACTGTGCAGAAGGTCTTAGTGTTTTAGGAAGATTACCTGTAAGTGCCTCATAATAAGTATTTTTATATGTAGGGTCCTTACCCTGTGCAGTAGGCATGGTGCAAGTGTCACTGATAGCCTCTATAGGACTAGATTTGGTTGTACGAGAGAGTTTTGTTTCTGGCATTAAAGTGTATTTACACCTCTCACATACATCATCTGTTTTATTAAGAATAAGTGGTTGTCAGTGTACATGAGGCAATTGCTACAATGCCTCAGAATACCCATCTCAACCAGACTGGCTTCAGAGGGAATCAGGAAGTGCATATACACGGCTACTGATCTACTAGGGAGGAGTGAGGGAAATTTAAATATTGACTAGGTCAATAAGACAAGGAACTTGATGAGCAATGCTCAGCTATGTGCTAACTAGGTGCTCTAGTAGTTAAGAAATCTGTCTAGAATAAATGTCACAGAAGTATAGACCACAAACCTTCCTAATGCAAAATAACTGATTTGGAGCCCAAGTGCTTAAACCAGAACAGAGACACTTAGAATAACAGGCACAGTAAGCCTTCACCGGTAATTCCCAGCTCAGAAGGGTGGAGGCAAACCTCTCCTCCCACAAGAGTGTAGACCACAAACCCTAATGTAAAATAACTGGCCTGGATCCCAAGCACTTAAACCAGAACTAAGACAATTTTAGAATGTCAGGCACAATAAGCCTTCAACCAACAATTCCCAACTCAGAAGGACGTAACCTAACTTCTGAGCCACAAGAGTGTAGACCACAAACCTTCCTTATGTAAGATAACTAGTTTGAAGCCCAAGTGCTTAAATCAAAACTAGCAGGCTTAGGATAACAGTTACAATGTAATCAGGCTACTAACAAGCAGTAATAAATGCAACTGAACACTTTAAAAATGCACAACAAAAAGCTAAATAAAGTAGGAAGAAGCACAAATACAATAAATCCAGATGAAGAAAGTGTGATTTTTACAAGTGGAAAAAGAAGAAACAGATGATAATTCAGTTTTAAGAGATTAAGGTGGAAGGCCTTCCCAGCTAGTCTGTCAGTGGTCAGTAGAATTAGCTGAGGAGAATGGACTGGGAGGAGTTTCCCAAATCAGATTTATCACAGTAGTAGGCAACTCAAAAGCCACCAAGTTTAAAACAACAACAGCAGAGGGCCTAGAAGTAGCCAAACCTTAAATGAATAACTTCAGTCTAAAATCAAATGCAGAGATCAGCAACAGTCAGGCATAGAACAGTAAGTTAATCAAGCACTACAGGTAAATAAAGATGTCACTAAATGTTTGTAGTTAAACGAGGAATGCTATTTCTCAACTTCTCCCACTAATTAGCTGGCTGTTTTTCACTGTCTGCAAAATAATTTTCTAACTTTCCTTAGCCAACAAAAAACAAAACAAAATGCAATATAAGAAAAAGATAAAAAAATAGAAGTAACCAAACTTTAAATAAATTACTTCAATCTAAAATCAAATGCAGACAGAAATCAGCAATAGCATTTACAGGTACTTCATGTAGATTATGTATTTTTATTCTCAGTATGGTAGATGAAATAGTAATGCTATGTTATTCATGCAAATTTGTCTGCTAAGAACCTGCCCATGGGACATGGTAATATGTTAGGATGGTTGGGATGGAAGCTTATTGCTTATTACTGATAAGTCATGAAATGAAAGAATTGTTCTGTATGACTGTTTATTACACTTGATGGGCAGATTGGTTGATCAGAAATGCAAGTAGCAATTTGTAATTAATAGTCCAATTAATTCAGGTTGTTTTTTTCTGATCTGATGACCATAAGAACAAATGAATAAGGAGTAAACCAAGCATGCAGTACATAAGATTACAGCACATACCATCAAAGCCGAATAAAGCGAACAGAACCAACTCGTATGACTGCGACTTTCACTAACTGATGAGATCCGTCATTGACAAATGGTGTACATCAGAATGTTTGTTTGTGTCTTTCAGCTTTTCCCGGTTAGGGGTCGCCACAGCGGAACTCCGGTCCGCTAATGATTGGCAGTAGATTTTTTTTTTACGTGCCGAGTTTGCCAGCCCTGACGCACAACCTTCAACGAAGGTACGCCCATTCGCGCATGTCTCCACACAGAAGACGGTCTTACTTTTCATTATTTCCTACAACAGTTCTGGTACCCTTGGTAAGTTTAAGCAAGGGCTTGGGAGATGAGCCATTAACAGGTTGCCTGACATAGGTGCCAAGCCAGGGATGAATTTCCTGTTCCCCAGCCAAGTGTCCAAGTTACACTTGAATTGGGTACAGGTTGGAAATCTGCTTCACATGGATGGAGAGCCTGTTCCAGAGACGGGGTAGTTTCTGGGGTACATACCTGTCTCTCTAGCAGGTCCTATTTATATCACAGGCATGGTTTAAGTCTTTAAAACAGGTAATTCTGGTGCTGTTTGTTTTGTGGATATGCAGGAGGTCCATCAGAGTGGGGCCTGACAATGTCCTGTATGCCCAGGCATAGATATTTCTTGATCTGACCATATAATATCAACAGCAAAAAGATTGGTGGATTCAGGATTCAGGTCACATGGTCACCAGAGACTGTCAGGCAGTTTTCCCTATTTATTGTTAAGCATCAGGAATGAATTTACTAGTGCAGCAAGGTGCAGGCATCCATTGCTGTATTTTAGCACTTTATAATCAAGAAGGGGTAGTTAGTTTCATAGTTATTGGAAAATGGCATTAACTGGAGTAGCAGTGATGTCATCAAATGACAGTATTAATAGAAAAATGCAAAGGGAAGGGACAGAGTGTCTGAAAGAAAAATAGAGAAATGAAGAGCCGAAGATATCTTAGAACTACATGCAGTGAGAATGAGTGCCGAAAGGTGGTAGGAATGGTGGTACAATATCAGCTACCTGTGTACCTTTTTGGATATTACCCTCCTTTGGAGGCTCGCTTGGTCTATACATAAATGTTTTTTTTCTATAGTTTACGCTGTACCTTGTTATTGCACCTCACAGCCCCTCACTATTCAAAGGTGTAGCCACCGAATAGACTGTGGTGCTCATTATCAGTAATATTGTACAAATGTAAAGTGACTGAGGGCAGAATACTTCCCTGGAAACAATGGATTAAGGGCTGTAAACAACAAAGTACAGATGCAGAAATACTTAGTGACTTCCTAGACAGCAGACTTCACATTTGTTCAGAAATTCATATTGCTACTGTAGACATTAATGGACTGAGAAAAATAAGTAAAATGAGGAAGGTGATCCACCACCTGGGGGTAGGCCTAGTAGCAGTTTTAATAAGTACAACTCGAAACTGAAGGCCACATTATTACAGTGACATTGTGGGAAGGCATTTTTTGTGACCTGTTAAAAGGGGGACAAAACATTTGAACAGATGCTTTAATGCACCCCCCCCCCCGAAACTGTTACAGTTCTGGAAGAAACCAGTGGAGCTACTAATGAGCTTGGGGACTGACTAAGGCACGGTAATATAAGACTGACTGCAATAACAGCATATCTTAGTCCTCTAAGGAAGATTGGACAGGGCAAAGTTCAGTAAACCTTTGAGGCATACCATATAACTCTAGGGCTGGGGACCTTACTACCTTCCTTAAGGAAATCTAATAAAGCCAAATGTACTTTTTTCTACCATAGGCATAATTCATGTGCTAGAACAAATTATGCCCCAATAGTCTGATGTGTCCTGCAATAATAGGTGTTTTCATGCATAATAATCTTGGATTGATAATTCTACAGAATTTACAATTCAGTCTGAGAAGCCATTTTGCTAGAAAGGAAAGAAGGAAGGAAGGAAAACGCTACAGTCGAACAACATACCTGTTCCTTAATTTCAGACTGTTTTGAAAGGACAAGAAAATCTACAGAGAATAATCTGGTTACAGAGTGACAAGCAGACAGTTCTTCACCGGAGGCCGAAGTAAAGCACATGAAACAGAAAGGAATATACATGTTACCATCAAACTGTATCAGTGTTGGAAAAGGTCAGAAGTAAAAATATTTTTATAGAACTGATTTTTGTGCATGTTTATTATGTTATTTATCATTATTCTTTCTACTTTTAATTGTATTGTAAAGGGTTATAGCTGAAAAATAGCCTTTGTCTTCAGGCTTCTTATCTAAATAAATAAATAACTATACATACATTTTCACAATGCCTGCCAAAATTAGTTCTTATAAACTTACTGGCACATAAGTTTATCTATACTAGTTTTAAAACTCTCAGTGAAGTCAACATTTCTAATATATTCTGGTAAACTATTTCAAAATCTAGCTGTTAGGAAAACATTCAATTCCTTATGTAGTCCTTCTTTAATATGCATGCAGTTTTAGAGACCTGTCTCTCAAGTTGACTAATTTCTTTGCTCAGGTCAATCTTAAGCAGTCAAAGACAAAACTTTGTTTGCTGTGACTGTTCTCTGTGCAACTTCTGAAGAAATGAAAAATGTCTGAACATTTTAGGTCTCTTTTCATGAATTTATTTGGTTCTGGTGTACTATTTTAGGTCCTACTTTATTGAGGAACTGTTTCATTCAAAGTAGACAAAAATAACTTAAAAACAGCACCCTTGTGTGAATTAAGAGGAGGCAAGCCCCCCATACTTCACTTTCTTACTTAATATACCATGCTCCAAGTTTGTGCATCCTTCAGGCAAGCAAATCCCTTTCAACAAAGTGGTCCCTGATGGACAGGAATGAGATGACTGTACAGACACTGTATATTATCCTGGCATGTAACTGACAACTTACAGTGAAACTTACATCATTCAGAGTTACCTAATGCTACTTCCTCAGCTCTAGCACTTTTGTAGCAGACTGAAAACAATCTGCAGGGCAACAGGTTATTAGGGGAGTTGGAGGCGATAGACCAACTTGGAGGTGTTAGGATTGACATTAATTGGTAGTGAGTGATACAAGAGATTAAAGGTGCAAGGTAGCTCAGAAGCTGTTCTCAGGGACACACAATGATGTAAATCGACAGTAGAGATACCACAGTATTCCGGAATTTTCTATGGTACAAGGCACCAATATTTCTTATCTTCTTAACTTGGAAGTTCATGAGTAGAACCCATACATAGCAGAGACTCGTCAAGAAACTCTCCAGTGATATACTGTGTCATAATACAGAAAATACGTTATAAACACATAACTTATACATCATTTACAGGTCACTATACACAGAAGATTATACATGAACATGGTGATACAATGCATATATCATGTCCAGGTCATCTTCTGCAGGGTGTTATACATAGCAATATAATACATATGTTTTGCACAGGTTAATGCATACAGGGAGTTAGTGGCACAGCAATATGATAACATAGGATGATGGTCATATGTAGGATGACATACAGGGACAGCATATCAGTAAAGTACATATATCATGTACAGGTCTGTGTGTGCACAGTGCTACACAGTGGTACAGCAGTATAATGTATATACTATGTACACAGCATCATATACATAGCTTTGTACAGACTGTAAAATGACAAAGGAATATAATACATATACATTATGTACACATCATTATATACAGGGTGCTATACAGTGGCAATATAGCACTATAATATATATATATATATATATATATATATATATATAGATACACAATGTACAAGGGGTATACGATGACATGACAGAAAGCACATACAGATGAAGTTGTAACTCTATTCAACTCAACATTTAAGAATTTACTGAACAGTGATACTCTCATTAGAACCAAAAGAATTAAAACCAACCTTACACTCTGGCTGTCTAAAGATCGGATATTAAACAATTAATGAAAAAAATAATACAAACCATGGAAAACATGGAGGAAATACAATAGAATATCTATTGTTCAGTTATACAAAGAACTAAAAAATGTCACCAAAATTAAGATCAACACTGAAAAAAAAAAGAATTACCATACTAGACTACAAACTGAGAATCTGAATAACCCCAAAGGCTTTTGGTCAGCCATTAATCATCTTCTAAACCCAAGGTAATTGTTACAACTCAATCCATGTCTAATTAACCAAACAAATAGTAAAGCTAACCAGTTCAATATCCATTTTGTACATTTATCTGTCTTATTAACACTTCACCCGCCCATACTATCACTTCTCCCCCAAAAACTACAAAATAACCAAAAACCTTTACCTCCCAACTAGTATCTACTACTGCAAACAAAAAGCTACTCCTTAAACTTAAAACTACCTCCTTGGCCCTAGATAAAATATCAGCCGAATATATCAAACTAGCAGCAGAAGCCTTATGCTACCCTGTGTCAGCCGTAATAAGTAAGTCCATTAAGGAAGGTTATGTTCTCACACTTTGGAAAAAATCATATATCTTACCATTACAAAAAGGAGGAAAACCCAATGACATTCTAACTACAAGTCTATAGCCATCATATCTCCTGTATCAAAGCTGTATTCATAAACAAGTTCTCAGCTTTATTGCAGGCAACAACCTTCTCACCCCAATCCAGCATGGTTTCTGCCCTCACCACAGTACCGTAACTGCACTTTTAAACTTTATCACTACAGTCAACCAGACTAGGAATAAAGGTAACTCAGTTTCAGCAATATTCTTGGATCAGTCTAAGGCATTTGATACCATATCACATCTGAAACACCTACTCTAACTAACTTCACTAGTCCTAGGATCATAATCATTATCTTGGATTCATAGCTACATCTCAAACAGGATTTATGCAGTTCAATGGCAAAACAACTTCTCCACAATTCTCCCTGTAACAGTAGGAGTCCCGCAAGGCTCAATATTAGGTCCTCTGCTGTTTAATATCTTCACTAATGGTCTGCACATAAGAACTAAACAAGTGTCCATTATACAATGTGCAGATTACATTAATCTGTTCTGCTAATAATGAAGAAAAACTAGGAGAGGTAACACATGAAACCCTTATACCTGTTGAGGTGTGATTAAGAGACTCACAATTACTACTAAATCCCAAAAAACAAATCTGATCCTATTCACCCCAAAGTAGCTGGCTCCCCACAAATGACTTTTTAACATCACCTCCTCAAGTAATACTGCAATAGAACAAGTAACCAGTAAACTATTAGGTGTCATCATTGCTGACAGTCTGAAATTCAACCACCACAATAGAAAAGGCAATAAAGAAAACACATTAGAAACTTGGGACCCTCTATAAGACCAAACCATACGTAACAGACAAAGCCAGAACAAGCACAGCATCTTCTTTCTTTCTCCCTACCATTCTTAACGCCTCCCCATTCTTATCATCCTGCACCCCACCTCACTCTCCTTAGTAGAGTAGTATTATGACAAAATAGACAAATTCACATCAAACCACAGCTATAGAACCCACCACTGTACACCTCTAAAACAACTTTAGAGGCTCGAGCTACGACAGTCCCTAACTCACTCACAATTACCAACTACCCACCAACTCCTATACTTCCCTGTGAAATGTCCTAGGGTAAGCAGCATACTCTGGCATTATAACGCCATTAGACCACTATGCTCAAGTGACAAACTATTACTAACTGTAAAAAAATCTAATAACTCTGCTGGAGACGCACTGCATTCCTCCAATACCTCAAAAATTTGGAACTCAGTTCCTCCCGCTCTCTGACAAAATGTAAATGCTAAACCTTTTAAAATTCAGCAAAAGAAATATCTATTGAACACATGGCTATGCTCATGCACCCCTCCTTGCTAAGTACTTACCCTAACTTTACACTTATCTACAACTCAAACTCTCTTTAAGTCAAGCTCAGTCATGCCCTTTATTCTCTGCCCTATCATCCTTCCACCTTACTCTATCTCCCTCTATACCCCTTACTTCTACCTTATCTTGTACTTTTCTGCTCTAACTGCCACAACTCCTCGGTATGTCTGGTAAAACATATTGCATATTGTATATGTAAATGGGAATCCTGTAAAAATGTTTAGATACTATATTTATTTATTTATTTATTTTACATTTGTTAACCGGGAGAGTCAAACTGGATATATGTCCAGAAAAGCTTCAGAGCAGTTAAATTAACATGCAAGATAGAAAGTTTAACAAAAGGTACATTTGCTAACATTCAAGGATACATTTTTTATACACCTTATAGAAGTATAGAACAGCAAGTATAACAAGAAGGCAGAGTTGACAACTTGCACAAGACATTTTTACACCTGAGAGAAATTATATGTACAATTGGTTTACTTTTCAGTGGTGAGAGTTTGCATTTGCCCATATAGACAATAAAAAAACAAGTAGATACGCTGTCACTCTAGTTGCTGAAAACAGAAAACAATGAGTTACTATCCCAGGGGTGGTACAGGTGCATAGTCTATGATTCAGGAAGTGTGTTTTAAGTACTTTTTTAAATTGGGTTGAGGAGGTATTACTTATCATGTGGGCTGGAAGGTAGTTCCAGATTTTAGAGATGTAGTGGCTATGAACTGATCTACCTGCCTCATTGTTGAAGTTTGTTACCTTAATGAGGTGTTGGGTACTTGATCTTAAGGATATGGTAGTGGTGTAGGATTGAAGTAGTTCTTGCAGGGCAGGGGTGTTCCCTGGATGATGTAATACTTTGTGAGCGAGTGATAGCTGATTGACTTGACGTGTCAGTGGGAGTTCTAACCAGTTAAGTTTTTTGAGGCTTTCACAGTGGAGGGTTCTAGAAGGTGAACCTGTGGTGAATCTGGCTATTTTATTATAACAGCTGTCTAGTTTGTTTACCTCTGTTTTTCGGAGATTGGTAAGCATGGGGAGGCATACAGTAGGGTGGATAGGAGGTGTGTTCTGGCTGTGGTAACCTTAGAGTGACTGGAGAGAAACTGTTTGTTGCGATACAGTAGACCCATTTTTTTGTGAACCACTTTTATGGTCTGGGAGATGTGAATGTCAAATTTAAGGTGATTGTCAATTTCCAGGCCTAGTAGATCGGTGTGAATGCTGGGTGTGATGGTGGTGGTGTTGTGTGAGGAGATGGTAAAGTTACATGAGGGGGGTGGAGATCTGTGAGTGCTGAAGAAGAGTAGTATAGTTTTGGCTGGGTTTAAAATTAGGTTATGGTTGGTGATCCATGTTTTGGCCAGGGAAAAGCATTCTTGTGTTTGGGAGAGGAGGTGGTCTAGGGAGTTGGCTGTACAGATTATGGTGGTATCATCTGCATATTGGACTATTGAGGCTTTGGGAATGGTGGACGGTAACTGATTAGTAAATAGGGTGAAGAGTAGAGGACCCAGGATGGAGCCTTGGGGTACCTCTAGGGAGACAGGTAGTAAGGGAGAGAGATGATTTTGCCACTTTACAGCTTGTTGCCTACCATCTAGATATTTTTAAACCAACAAATAGTAGAGCTACTGAGGTTTAGGGTGGTTAGTGAATGAAGCAGTATTTCATGGTTGACCACGTCAAAGGCTTTGGATAAGTCTAAGAGTGTAGCAGATACTAGCAGTCCCTTGTTTCTATGGTTATTGACGGTATTAGTGAATGATGTAAGCGTGGTGGTGGTGCTATGGAAGGGTCTGAAACCATGTTGCTGAGTGGATAGCAATTTGTTTTCCAAGAGGTACTTCATTAGTTGCATGTGGACAACTTCCTCTAGGACTTTTGATGGGGGATAGTATAGCTATAGAACAATAGTTACTGAGTTCTACAGAGCTACCCCCTTTGTACAGTGGTGTTATATGAGATATTTTCCAAAGATGGGGTACTTTGCAGTCAGAGATAGATCTGTTTATTAGTATGGAGACAGGATAGGCTATTGCTTCTGCAGCTAGTTGATATTCTGAAGGTAATTTATCGGCAGCTGTAGAGGTTGGCTTAAGTTTTTGGAGTAATTTTTGTATGATCTTGTTTGGCACTGGGTTGAAGGTAAAGATGGGGTGATTGAGATTTGTTATGGATGAAGAGGGTGTATTTGTTGGGGATGGGTTGTTGGGGCTCAGTTGGTTGTTGGCTAGGGTTTGGATAGTTTCTGTGAAGAATTTGTTGAGCTGTGTGGGGATATTTTCTTGGTTATTCACTATTTTGCGGGTGGGGGTGGTTGTTTTATCTGGTTACAGTACAGTGTTGACAGCAGCCCAGAACTTTTTTGGGTTGTTTCTATATTTATTCTGATATTTTGGTAGTAGGAGATTTTGTCTGTTTTAATAAGTTGTTTGACTTTGTTACGTAACTGAAGGTATTTTTGTTTGTCTATTTGGGATTTGCTTTTATAATAGTTTATCCATGCTTTGTTCCTGTCTCTGAGTAATGTTTTAGTATCTAAAGTTAGCCAGGGGGCATGTTTAGTTCTGATTCTTGTGATTCTGGGGGGGGGGGGGGCATGACGGTTAAGTATGTTAGTGAAGGTAGTATTGAAATATAGTACTGCTTCATCAAGGTCTAACGTTTTTAGGGGGGTCCAGTTACATAGTTTTAGGTCATTACTGAAGTTGAGTTGGTTGACGTTTTTTCTATTCCTACATTCCCTGACAGTTACTTGGGTCAGTTGGGGAGTTTTTCTTCTTAGTAGAAATGTAGGTATGTGGTCGCTGAGGATGTCTGGCAGGCACCCGGCGTGAGATATAGGGGAAGGATGAGATACCAGAATCCAGTCAAATATAGACTGATGTTTAGTTCTCTTGTCTATTCTAGTGTGGGAAGTTATAAGTTGGGTTAGTCCATGTAGGTTGATGTGGGAGAGACGGTTTTGACCGGAGCAGTTATCCCAGTCAATATTAAGGTCACCTAATAGGATGTTTTCTTGGGGGAAGGGTGTTAGATATCCATTCTAGGAGTTTTTCTGTGGTGGGAATATTGTTCCCTGGGGGGATGTAGTATCCTATAATGTTGATGTGCTTATGTGAGTTAAGTTTCAGTTTAGTGAGGGTGAGTTCAGTGTTATCCAAGTCTGGGGTAGTTATGTCTAGTTTTTCTAAGATAAGGTGAGTTTTATATAGTATGGTTCCTCCTCCACCCTTTTTTCTACTCTGTCATTTTTTATTATATTGTAGCCTGGTGATGTGATTTCATTATTGTGGATTTGTAGCTTTAGCCAGGTCTCTGTCAGAATCACAATATCTGGATGGTAAAAGGAGATTAAGGCATGGAGGTCATGGACCTTGTTTAAAATGCTTCTAACATTTAGATTTATGATGAGGAGTGAGTTTGTGGGCCTTTGGAGTAGGGTTTTATTTAGGTCAGGGATTAGTATGTCTGGACTGAGTGGGCCTGGGTTGGGGTGTATGTCACCATGGCATATGAGTGCTGTATGCAGGTGTACATAAAGTTTAACTAGTTTGTTGGTGAGTTTTGTGTACTTAAGAGTAGTGTGGGATTGGCTATGTGATGGGTATAGTTTGTGTGTGAGGTGGTGGATAATGGTGGTGTGATAGTTGTATGGGGTTAGTTGAGCATAAGGTTTAGTGTTTGTAGTATTGGGGGATGTTCCTTTGTTAGGGATGAATAGTGTGTAAGTAAGTGGAGTTTGGTAACTGGTAATGGAGGTTAGCAGAGTGAGGGAAGAGATGCAAATGGTATATAGTAGGAGTTGAGAGTGTGAGGGTTTAGATAGTGATATCATGTTGTAGTTGTGTAGATTAGTAAGAGGTGTTGGAAGAAGGTAGGGTGGGGGCTAATAAAGAGTGTTAATAGAAGGTGTATGTAGCTTAATTGGATGGCAGATGTGATTGGTTGGGGAGGGGTGCTGGAGGTGGGAGGGGTAAAGTGTGGGTGTGGTGTATAGGTATAAAGGTAACTGAAGTGGGGGTGGGTGGGAATGGGGGTAGGGTAGGGGAGTGAAGTGAGCCTGAGTGGAGCGAGGGCGAATGGAGCGGGGACAATCCGAGCCTCCTGTATTTGCTAGAAAAACAATCAATTAATCACTCAGGAGTAGCTTGCGTTTTTTTCTCAGGTACGTCAGTCCCTTTCAGAATTTAATATCTGTAATTGCCAGAGTGCCTACTTATGGTTGCTCCAGATATAGTGTGAGGTTAAAAATTGTACTGTAATGTGTACAGGCTTGCACTAGGTATAGAGTAGAAATGAGTGGGGACTGTTTAAGAAGGATAGCTAGAATTAAGGCTTTATATTTGGGGCTAGGGAATTATTAGGTTGGGTTTCTAAGGGTATGTTGCCATCTAGTGGCTAAAGTGGGGAAAATAGGTGGTTAATTTGCTGGCAGTACATATTGTCTGTGCGGTTGTGCTAGCCAGTAATACATATAACACTTATTAAAACCTACATTAAATAAATTAATTAAACCTACACTGTCAAAAGTCCTTTAGGTTTCTTTGCAGATGGAGGTTAATTAATATTTGCAGGTCGGGAGGGTTAGAATGGTTTGGGTTCCATCCAGTAGAACACCCATTCTTTCTGGGTCTTTTGTAAGCTGCAAGAGAGGAGAGTTTCATTAGGAGAAGGCTTCCCCACAAAAAGAATTTTATAAATGAATGAAATAATCCTTAATGAGGCTGGGCTACACCACTACATTGGACCCACTACACCACTACGCTTGGAGGTCTGTGGGTATGAGCTGGTTTGTGCTGTTAACACCAATCAAGTACAGGCATAGCAGATTTGTAACTGGTGTTGCTGAATTAACTATATCCTAACAGCATATGCCCTATATGTAGTATTGAAAAGACAAAACATTTACACCAGTTTAAGAGCAGATATGGGATAAACAGTCATATCAGTTAAAAATGCAGGGCAGTGCTGTAAGATGGCTAACATACAATTACAATCCTTCCCCTTACAGTTTACTCTGATGTTACTTAGCATCTTAGAGCAGTCTTAATGCAATCAAACAGACAAACTAATCTAGAGTGAAGCAAGATAAACTTTACAGAGAAAGTTTAATGGTAACAGCATCTATAGTGTATGCAGCTACTGATAATATAGACCAATATTATTCCCTTCTTTGTACCACAGGCTAAATAGAATGTACGATACTATAACAATCCTTAGCGCTGTTAAACTAGAGTCAACAGCGTATTCAACAATTTGGAAGAGCAGATAATAGTAGTAGCAGAGTAAAATGCTTTATGTAGCAGTTATAACACATTTGAGAAGCGGCTACAATTGTACAGATGAGAGTTCTACCCTTATTATGTTTTACATGCTAAATACAAACACTGCTAACAATTCCTTACAGGTAAATCAAGAACTGTAGCAATTCCTTAATGAATAAACAGTAACAGTTGCTTAACGGCTTGCACGGACCGCAGAGACGCCGAAATGAATGGTATGGGGGACTGTGTTTAAAAATGGCACCACAAGTGTGGGCTACTACATATAGATTCCTATGGGAATGGGGGAGGGAAAAGCACTTGTGACTGGGGGAGGTAATCCAGGTGCAAGCTGAGCTGAAGCAGCCCTGTATTTGCTAGAAAAACAATTAATCACTCAGGAGTAGTTTGCGGTTTTTCTCAGGTAGGTCAGCCCCTTTCAGAATTTAATGTCTATAACTGTCAGAGTGCCTACTTATGGTTGCTCCTGATATAGTGTGAGGTTAAAAATTGTACTGTAATGTATTCAGGCTTGTACTAGGTATAGAGTAGAAATGAGCGGGGACTGTTTAAGAAGGATACCTGGAATTAAGGCTTTATATTTGGGGCTAGGGAATTAATAGGTTGGGTTTCTAAGGGTATGCTGCCATCTAGTGGCTAAAGTGGGGAAAATAGGTAGTTAATTTGCTGGCAGTACGTATTGTCCGTGCTGTTGTGCTAGCCAGTAATACATATAACACTTATTAAAACCTACATTAAATAAATTAATTAAACCTATACTGTCAAAAGTCCTTTAGGTTTCTTTGCAGACAGAGGGAGGTTAATTAATATTTGCAGGTCGGGAGGGTTAGAATGGTTTGGGTTCCATCCAGTAGGAGAACACCCGTTACTTTCTGGGTCTTTTGTAAGACTGTCAAAAGTCCTTTAGCTTTCTTTGCAGGCGAGGGTGGTTAATTAATATTTGCAGGTAGGGAGGGTTCGAATGGTTTGGGTTCCATCCAGTAGGAGAACACCCATTTCTTTCTGGGTCTTTTGTACGACTGTCAAAAGTCTTTTAGGTTTCTTTGCAGACAGAGGGAGGTTAATTAATATTTGCAGGTTGAGAGGGTTAGAATGGTTTGGGTTCCATCGAGTAGTAGAAAAAGAAGTTATGTCTTTCCATAATGTTCCATCTGTATTGTTGATCCTCGTTCAGTCATTACGCATGGGTATCGGTTCCAACCTCGGAACCGAGCCGGCCATTTTCCAAGCTCGCGTCAGCTTCAAACTCTCGAGCTAAACTCTTACCCACAATCCCCATCTCCCTGTTACCTCAGATTGAGTTTGCAGATCAAAAGAAGGTAGAGGCTACCTCTGGTCAAATAACCTAAGAGAACCGGATGGTGAGATCCACTAGAAGCCACAGGAGAGGGAAGGAGGGAGGGTCGTAATGACTGAACGAGGATTAACAATACAGATGGAACGTTATGGTAAGACATAATTTCTTAATCTAATATTGTTAATCCTCGTTCATTCCTTAAGCATGGGACAGAGTCCCCAGCTACCTCTATTACTGGGAGGCTCTCAGGGAAGGACATTCCTGAGCACCATAGAACCGAAAGATGCTCTTCCCCTGGAGGCCAAATCCAATTTGTAATGATTGATGAAGGTATGAGGCGTAGCCCAAGTTGCAGCTGCACAGATATCATGTAAAGAAGCTCTGGCATGGAAGGCAGCAGAAGTTGCCACCGACCTTGTTGAATGAGATTTCATGGTAGAAGGCAACGAGATATTACGTTGTGTATAAATGAAGGTCACACAGTCCTTCAACCATCTAGCTAATGTGACCTTAGCAACAGCAGATCCTAATCTAAGTCCAGAAAAGGCCAAAAATAACTGGTCAGATTTACGAAAGAACCTAGTCCTGTTTAAGTAAAAACGGATTTGCCTGTGGATATCTAGGGTATGTAGGCAATACTCTCCTCTGTTTGAATGATTGGGAAAGAAAACTGTAAATTCAATGGTTTGATTAATGGACATTTCAGAGATCATTTTTGGCAGAAAGGATGGATTAGTTCTTAGAGACACTCTATCTCTATGAAAAATCAAGTATGGACTCTTGATACATAAAGCTTGAAGCTCAAAAATACGTCTGGCAGAAGTAATGGCGACCAAAAACAAGGTTTTCCATGACAAATGCTTGAGGTCGCAAGAAGAGGCTGGTTCGAAAGATGGCATTGTCAGAGCTTGTAGAACTAATGATAAATCCCATGGTTGAATAGGTTCTCTAAAAGGTGGCTTAAGATGATTCACACCTTTTATAAAGGTCTTGCACAATTTGTGGGAAATAAGAGAGGAATCTTGGACACCCTCATGAAAATTAGAAATTGCAGCCAAATGAACTCTAATGGTAGAGGCAGATAGACCCGATTGGAAAAGGTCGGCCAGATATTCTAGTATTATCGACACTGGTGCTGAGAAGGGATCTACTTGTTTATCTTTCAGCCAACAGGTAAATCTTTTCCACTTGCTCAGATAAGTAATTCTAGTAGAAGACTCATGAGATGCAATAAGAATGTCATGTACTGGTAAAGAAAGATCATTCTGCCTGGCAATCAAGGGAATAGGAGTAGCCAAGCTGTGAGCTTCAGGCTGTTCAAGGTGGGATGAATCAGGTTCTGTGGATGTGAGATCAACTCCGGGGTTGGATGGAGAATCCATGGTTGAGCTAGTAGGTGAGGCCAAAGGAAGGGGAACCAAATCTGTCGAGGCCAAAATGGTGCTATGAGGATCACCTTGCTCTTCAACCGACGGGCTTTCTTCAGAAACTGGGGAATGATGGGAAAGGGTGGGAATGCGTAAAGAAGATCCAAGGGCCAATCGTGGACTAGAGCATCCCTGGGTGACTGTCCCGGAGGGGGAATCAGGGTGAAGTAGTTGCTGCATTTGTAGTTGGTCGGGTATGCAAAGAGGTCGCAGCAAGGATGGCCCCAGCAGTGGAAGATCTCTGCCGCTATCAAGGGATTCAGGGGACCACTCGTGAGGTTGAAGAATGCACCTGCTGAGTCTGTCTGCTATCACATTGAAACTCCCGGGAATGTGCATTGCTAGAAGAAAACGGTTGGTAGCCATCACCCATTGCCATATCCTCATGGCCTCTCGACAAATGGGGTAAGATTTGGTTCCACCTTGCTTGTTAATATACCAGACCACCGCCATGTTGTCTGATTGAATCGCAATTGTCCCAGACGGCAGCAGGGGATGGAATGCTTGCAACACCAGAAGCACCGCCCTCAGTTCTAGAACATTTATATGCAGATGGGCCTCCAGTTCGGACCAAGTGCCTTGGACCGTCTGTCCATGACATAGCCCCCCCACCCCATCAGGGAGGTGTCTGTGGTCACTGTAGCCTTGGGTTGCTGGGGGGAGAAGGGGTGAGACCATTGTGACAAATTGTGTGTCATCCACCAATTTAAATCCTGTTTGCACCTGTGGGTTACTCGAATCACGGCTGAAAGAGGATGCTGAAAGGGATACCATTGGGTGAGCAGTAGCCATTTCCCTCATGTGAAACCTGGCCAGGGGGACAATGGTGATGGAGGCTGCCATGGAACCCAACAGCTGTAGAACTGAGTGAGCCGTGGATTTCTCCCTTGAAAGGATTGGAATCAGTTGTTGCTTTATCCTTAAAATTCTGTGCTCTGGAATGGCAGTTCTGCAGTTCTTTGTGTCCAAGATAACCCCTATGAATTCTGTTGACTGAGATGGGGTGAGATTGGATTTTTGCCAGTTTATGGTTATGCCTAGCCTTTGTGCAGCACGGAGAGAGTATGCCAGGGCTTCTTCCAATAGATGTCTGGTGGGGGCAGAAATGAGCCAGTCGTCTAGGTATGGAAACACCTGGAATCCTTGAAGTTGCAAGTGAGCTGTGACAACTGCCATGCACTTTGTGAACACTCTGGGGGCTGTGGAGAGTCCGAAGGGCAGTACTCTGAACTGGTAGTGACTGTCTCTCACATGGAAGCACAGAAATCTTCTTGATGGCCTGTCCACCTTTATGTGGTAGTACGCATCTTGAAGATCTATCGAGCACATCCAATTGTCTTTTTCCAAAAGCCGGAGGATAGACTGTATTGTAACCATATGGAATTTTTGTACTCTCACAAACTTGTTCAATACACTGAGATCCAAAATTGGTTTCCAGTCCCCGGTTTTCTTTGGCACCAAAAATAGTCTTGAGTAGAATTCAGATCCTATCTGGTCTGGAGGGACTATTTGGATGACTCTCTTTCTTAGCAGCTTTTCTATCTCTACTGCTGCTTCTTCCCTTTGAATGGGTGGAATGTCGGGAAGGTTTTCTGAAGGAACAGGACAAAGATCGAAGGGGATATGATAACCTCTGGTTATAATCCTTTGTACCCAAGAATCAGTGGTGATGGTTAGCCAGGCAAAAGGGTACAAGGAGAAATGTCCCCCAACCACCTCCAGAAGAAAGGAGTTGGGCCGCTCTTCAGGAGCACTGGTAGGATTGGCCAGGGAAAGAATCCCTGGAACTCTGGTTATGCGGACCCCCTCTGACCCGAAAGGAGCGTCTTCCCTGTGAGTTTCCCCCTCTGCCTCTAGGAGAGAACTCGGCCTGTGTGTCACAGAAAGGACCCTGAGAGTTCTTGAACCATATCTTCCCACTCTTTTGGTTTCGGGAAAAAGCACATTAAGGGGAAGAATAACGGACACCTACGGCAGAAAGGGTCTTACCGTCCTGTTCACATCTGGCCAGTGTGCTTTTAACTTTGGGTCCAAACAATGAAGAGGCCTCAATGGGAGCATTAAGAAAGGAAGCCTTAAAGGGTTCTGTGAAATTGCACAAGCGCATCCAGGCGTGTCGTCTCAAGACCGCAGCTGAATGAGCTGCTCCTTCTGATGCGTGAGATATCAGTCGCATAGAGGAGTTAGATATTGACTCAGTGGTGGCCAGCTGAGAGGCCACTTTGTCATGGACCTCATCAAACACAGCACCATCCAAGGTTTCAGAGAGCTCAGAAATCAGATCCCTTTGAAGCCTGGTAAAGTGTGCCATATAATTCAGGGACCTGATAGTAAAGGTCGCTGATGCAAAGGTGCACTTACCTATCCTGTCCAGGGCCCGGGACTCTTTGTTAGGTGGATGGACAGTCTGGCTTTCTTCTTCTGCCAGATCCTTTTTTGTTGCGGCCGCCACCACCAAAGCATCCACAGGAAGACCTTTTGACCAATGGGGATCTGTAGCAGGAGGGGACAAAATCTTATCTGGCCTCCGGGGAATAGCTTTGATGGTGTCAGGAGCCTTCCAAGCATGCTGCACGATAAGCCGGACAAGTTCATTGGCAGGTGGAGTAACCCAGGAGGTAGGGGGCCAGGTGCAAAAAGCCTGCAGGAACACAAATTCCTCAGAGGTTGGATTAGAGGACTGCCAGTCACCTCTTTGTTTCAGGATTTCGAGGATATCACCAAAGGATACCTCAGAGGGGATCCTTCCCCCTCATCAAAATCTATGTCTTCAGTGAGGGACTCCTCTGTGGAGTCCATGTGCTTCCTCTTACACAAACTTTTCTGGTGGACTTCCTCAGCGGGAGAAGCTGAGGAAGACAGCGGAAAAGGGGTTTCCTGTGGGAATATGTCCTGAGGCCCTTGCACCCAGTGTCCGTTTGGTGCGACTTGCGAAACCAGTGTACCAGAGGAGGGTGGAGGGATAGACAGTCCAGTATCACCAGCAGCAGTGAAAGCCTTCTCCATCAGTTGGAAGGCTGATCCACCTGAAGAGGAGTGAATGTCCAGGACAGGGGTCACCCCTCCCCTTAGTGGCGCAGCCTGCCGACCCAGTGTCCCCGGATGGCTGTGGAGCAGCAAACTATGCGTGTCACAACTGACATCCTGGGTTGTAGCAAAACTTTCCTGCCATGAAGGCAACTGCGGTTCCTTAGTGAGATCCATAAAGGGAACTGCAGAAGGGGAAGACTGTGCTATATCCATGGACTTCAAAGGCAATGAAGGAGGAGAATAAGAAGGGGTCTTTGGAGATGGGTGATCACCTCCCAAGGAAGGATAGTTCCTGGGGGGTGGGATACCTCTGGCCAAGAGCACCTGATCCACAAGATGCAACACATTGTGTTCGGAAAGGCTTCTAGTGGACCTCACGGAGACTGAGGGAGAAACAGGCCTGTCCACAGAAGACGCAAACTCAGTGCCCATCTCACCAGTCTGCACTGAGAACAACGGTGCCGATAGAGACTGGACTACGGGTGTCTGCACCGAAGAAGTCATCGGTGCCGAGGTCACTGTCTGCACCAACACAGGGATCGGTGCCGAAGTGGTTGTCAGTACTGAAACTGGAACCGACAAAACTGGAGTCAACAATAAAAGCATCGGTTCCGAGAAAGATGTCAGAACCGATGTGGTCAAGGTCTGTGCCGACTGAGCGGTTGGTGCCAATACAGTGGTAATAGTCTGAACCAATGAGCCCCTCGGTGCCGATATAGTGAAGGCTGCAGGAGAAGACGGAGCTGAGATCACTAATGGAGCCGAAGGCCTCGGTGCCGAAGATCTAGGTACCAAAAGCACTGGGGCTGACTGAGTGAACTCCAGGGCCAAAATTTAGCCTTTTTAGGTTTTGGTTGGAGGGAGTCCCCAGCCGGGAACGAAGGCAAAGATTTAGCCTTGGTAGGAACATCCAAGATTTTCTTATGGGCTCTAGGAGGGGTTGAAGCCTCAGACCCAGAAATAGCCTCTGAAAAGGGAGATTTAAGAAGTCCCTTCAGCAACAACTTGTTTTTCCTTTCCAACAAAGTTCTATGTGAAAAATGTTCATAGTAATGGGCAGGTCAACAGATAAGTGGGACGCCCCCAAACAATAAACGTACAAAGAGTGTGCATCAGATGTAGGTAGTTTGTGTCTACAATCAGAACACCGTTTAAACCCCGGACTACCTTTCTTATCTGCCATGATAGTAAAATTAGATAGTAGAAAAGGGTACCAGCAATGGTACAAAAGAATACCCGAAGGTATGAAAAAAAGGGAAGATTACCAACGATGGTAAGGGGAGAAATACCTTGCAGTAAAAAAGTAGAGAAAAAAGAAGAAAACCTCAAGAAAATACGGTCGCTAGATGGACTGGGTAAGAGACAACGAAATAGAAACTTTTCTGACAGAAAAGTAATATAAATGACTATTAGACAACAAATAACTGTACTTAGCGCAAGAGAAGCAGCTTGACACGACCGAATGGCAACGCGGCAAACTAAATCTGGGGTAACAGGGAGAGGGGGATTGTGGGTAAGAGTTTAGCTTGAGAGTTTGAAGCTGACGCGAGCTTGGAAAATGGCCGGCTCGGTTCCGAGGTCAGAACCGATACCCATGCGTAAGGAATGAATGAGGATTAACAATATCAGATCACCTGTTTCTTTCTGGGTCTTTTGTAAGCAGTTTGCATGGACCGCAGGGACGCCGAAACGAATGGTGTGCGTGTGTGTGTGTGTGTGTGTGTGTGTGTGTGTGTGTGTGTGTATATATATATATATATATATATATATATATATATATTACTAAACTGTTTTTACATTCATTTTGTTTATGTTTATCTATTGTTTGAAATACCTACCTGCCTGTAACTACTGTGGAGGTTCTTTTCCCAGGCTTCCCTTGAAAAGGGGCAGTTGTTTGACCAGTCAGACTCTGTCCATAACAAATGCAATAAATAAGCAAATATTATATAAATGTCTTCATACAGTGTGTGTTACACAGTGACATATCAGTACAATATACACATTATGCACATGTTATTGTATGTAGGGCATTATACAGTGACACAGTATTACAACTGTGTGATACATGAGATGTAAAGAGGTTATAACATAAAGTGTGCCATAGAGGAAGATAACAGTGCGATATATACACGGTTGTGAAGAGGTAATGGGTGTCACGGTGGAGTCTGTTTGCTATCTCTGGATCTACATGAATTTTCATCAATGACTTGCTGTGGTGTGTATGCCATGTGTGAGTGAATGTGTAGGTGTGTTCTGCAATGGGATGGTACCACTTGCAGGATTAGTTTCTCTGATCCTCGACATTAAGTGCTGAGATATTATCTGGCTCCTCCATAACCCTAAAATCATTCAAGCTGGTAATTATAGACTGAATGAAAGAATTATATGTAAGTCATCATACAAATGGTTCATAGGTTAATAGGTTGGTACTAGGCTATCGGCCCTAGGGCCTATACAAGCCGAGCCAAACAAGTCCCCAGATATTTCTTCCCACAATATTTACTTTCCTGGACCCCTGTCTAGCAGGGTGACTGTCATGATCACCGGGGTGAATTTCCCATCTCCCATCCAATCGTCAAGGTTCCTTTTGAAGAAGGCCAACGAGGCACTCTGCTTGACATGTATGGGCAGTCTATTCCAGAGTATGGGGAGTCTCTGGGTCAGGAACCTATCTCTCCAGCATGTTTTATTCATTGTGATGACAAGATTTAAATCCCTGGAGCATGTGGCTCTGAGGGATTGGGATTTCTTTAAGTGGAGCATGTCCAACAGCTCAAGGTTTGACATGGCCTTGTATGTTAAGCAGAGATCGCCTCTGAGTAAATGATATGCCACAGAGTATAGCTGGAGGCTTTTTTAGATGGTCAGCATAGGGCATCTGCTTTAGGCCTGTGATTCTTTTAGTGAGGTATTTCTGCGGCCTTTCCAGCTGTTGCAGATGTCTTGTGAGGTACATACCAAACGGGGCGTTGTACTCTATAATGGGTCTAATGAGGGATAAGTACAGTGGGACAATGACCTCCTTTTTTCTGGATGAAAAGCCCTTAGTGATGAGGTGTGCCACATAGAAGGATTTCCTGACTGTTGTGGCGATGTGGTTATCGAAGGTGAGACCACTGTCCACCTGTGTCCCTAGGTCTCTCATCACACTTTCGGTGTTTAGTGTATTGCCACCTATGTGGTAATTCATGGGTACATGTTTTTTCCCAAAGGGGATAACTATATATTTCTTTGCACTGAGCTTGAGCACATGGCTCTGGCACCAAGCATCTGTTTCTGTAAGGCCCTTCTGTAGAGTATCCACATCATTTGGGGATTCAATAATGGCTCCCAGTTTGCAGTCATCTGCGAACTTTATTAGCCAGAGTCCCTTAGTGTTGGCCTGTACTTCAGAGAAGTAGATGCCAAACAAGAGCGGTCCCAGGACTGAACCCTGAGGTACTCCACTTGTCATTTGTCTGGAGCTGGATTTGGAGTCGGCTACTTTCCGTAATAAATGCAATAAATAAGCAAATATTATGTAACTGTCTTCATACAGAGTGTTACATAGTGTCAAAGCAAACACAATACCAGACCAATATGATTTCTATATCATGTACAGGTGACATTATATAAGGGTGTAATAAATTGCCATAATAATCTTATATATTATGCATAGATCATCGTATACCGGATAGTATACAGTAAGTGCCATAGTGATATTATACATTATGCATAGATCATCGTATACAGGATAGTGTACAGTAAGTGCCACAGTAATTTTATACATTATGCATAGATCATCGTATACAGGATAGTATACAGTAAGTACCATAGTAATTTTATACATTATGCATAGATCATTGTATACAGGACAGTACACAGTTCCAGTAGTAGCAGAGCAATGGGTCTAATAAGAAAGAATCTACAGTTGAATTTAGATATGCTACCAATACATGTAATGCCATATGAATTGAAGAAGTCAATTATGGGCATTTTGTGAGTGCTGCAATCAAATGATTTGGAGAAATTAAACCGGTAGTATACATTAGTACAACAATATAGACAAATCTTACAAAAAAATACAGACATCACAGTCTGAGGGCATATACAATATTTATGATCCATTGCACCTACCTTCTGATTAAGTGATTCAACAAACCACTGGCCACTTAGATAGTTGCAGACAAGATCTGTGTCTCCATTGTAAACCAACACTCGTAGACCACTGGATAACAGTTTTATGTAGAAATCAGACATGGTGGTGTAGTAAAAACAATAGCCTTCTGTTACTTCTTCACTGCAAAACAACAGAAATGGGATTTCAGGCTCCATTGAAGAATAGTCAAACACTCCACTGAAGAACAGTCAAACATCTAAAGAGAAAGTCAGTGTTTTTATATATAAAAGTACTTTTCCACCCCATGCAACCTTATCTTCATTCCTGCTTCACCACATCTCTAACTTGCAAACCTAAAGCAACCACTGCTTGCCCCTGTGAGCATGCTGTGACAAAATGCAGGGCAGTTTCCCCAGCCAAAGAGCTGAATGAATGAATGGATACCAATCTCTCTCGCTGGCTGGTCACTTTGTGCAATGTAGCAAGCAACCCTAACTATACATAAGCCTCTCACATACACACACACACTCACAATGATAACAAGAAAATCTAACCAGAATCTAACCCAGGTTGACAGTGGCCTTTCTTTTGACACTCACATTGCTAAAGTGGTTAGAAAGACCTTCTACATTGCCCACCTGATCATGAAGGGATTCACATCCAGATCAAGTGAGGTCATTGTTCCCCTGTACTCCTCACTTATCAGACCAATGATCGAGTACAATGCCCCATTCGGTATGTATCTCACCCAACACCTGCAACAATTGGAGAGACCCCAAAAGTTCCTCACCAAAAGGATAAAGGGACTCCAAAATCTGTCATATGCTGCCAGACTGAAGAAACTCCAGCTCTATTCAGTCGCATACCACCTGCTCAGAGGTGACCTGTGCCTGACATACAAGGCCATGTCCAACCCGGAATTAATGGACATGCTCCACCTCAAAAAATCCAAATCTACCAGATCCACTAGAGCAAGCGACTTAAACCTTAGCACGGATATAAATAGGACATGCTGGAGGGATAGATTTGTCACCCAGAGACTCCCTATGCTGTGGAATAAAATCCCAGTCCATGTGAGGCAGAGTACCTCGCTGGCTCTGTTCAAGAGAAATCTTGACCGGTGGATGGGAGATCGTAGGTTTACCCGGGAATCATCTCTGTGTCACTGCTGGACAGAGGCACAACAAACTAATGGGCACAGTATTTTTTAACATAAGGGGTGGCGTAAGCCACAAAACTTTGGGCTAGGCTTATAAATGCCTTAGGGCAGATAGCCTAGTATAAACCTATGAACCTATGAACCTATAAAGCCATGGCCAGTGCTGGTCTTCTAAACTACCACTAGGGGATGTCACTATTACAGCTAGGTTACTATCCCCTTCCCACAGGATGAAAGAGTGCAGCCAAGTCTAAAGTGTTATTGATTATAGTTGATTATTTCTGGATTAATACCCGATTTCGTTGATATTTGTGACAGGAGTAACTCGTCTTTCTGAACAGGACCTATGCATTATGCTTGGTTGCTACAAGTAACCAAGGACGCTTCTCGCTGTGCTAGATTGCAAAAAACATTTTTCCAGTTATCCTTCTATTAGCTTTCGACTTCTTACACCCAGAATCAGGGGAATAAATCCAGAAATAGTTAGTGGCGCGATTAAAGGGGCACTGGCTCAGATTTTTTGCTAGAGGAGTTTGTTTACATTTTAGTACTCTATAAGTCACATGTTCAGCTAGAGGCAAGGTTTTCAAATAGCCTTTTTAGCATACTGCAGGTCAGATTACACAAACTCTCAGTGGGGGGGTTTAGAGGAAATGCTTAGAACTTGCAGCTGCAGTTTGTCCTTTTGTATTTTCCTTCCCCCGCTCATGAGCAATTAGATTAGCTGAATGACTGGATTTTACTCAGCTAGAGATGCTATCTTCTTGTCACAGACAGACCTGCAGCCTCTTTAGCAATGAAGTGATAGCTACTTTACTATGTACCTGCTTTTGCAAATAAGTGTTCAAGCCTAGGCAATAGTATTTTTCATGCTTGTTGCTACAAATGTTTTTCCCTCCACTATCAATTATTTTTCATACAGTGTGTTCTTAGTGTTGCTTGTGTGTGTGTGTGTGTGTGTGTGTGTGTGTGTGTGTGTGTGTGTGTGTGTGTGTGTGTGTGTGTGTGTGTGTGTGTGTGTGTGTGTGTGTGATGATGTGGGTGCACTTTTATAGTCATACATATTTCCCTCATTTTACAGCACAGCATTGCTTTGGACAGTTGTGTCTTACAAAGAAACATGTTGACTAACAAATGTCCAAATATTCTAAAATAATAAAATATTTTGCATCTTTTCTCTAAAAATGTCATGCAGCTTTGGAACTGAATCTAATCACTGTTCTAAAAGTATTTTCTCATTAGCTGATGCTGTATGCTGTACTTCAGAAATCACACCATAACTATTTGTCTAATAGTGATTCCATCCTACTGGTTTTCTTTTTTCACTTTTTTTCTATCATTCATTGTGGTAAAATGTTTTCAACTGTCACATCTTTCCTGCCTGTTTGAATAAAGTGCAGTTAATTTACAGTGATTAGCATTTGAAAGCTGAAGCAAATGCAGTCTATACATTTCCCCATATGCTTTTCAGTACCATTCCTAGTATATTATAGTAGGTAATTACAGGGACACTTTTACTAAGGCAGTAAAAAGTAAGTGCTGCAACCAAAAATCTCATGACATCTATAACCCTATATTTTGACAAATAGCTACTTTTCTATGTATGTATGTATGTATGCATGCATGCATGTATGTAACTCAATCTACATTTATATTCATGCAGTTTGAAAATAACATCCTCTTTGTGTGTTACTGACAGACTTGAAATTCTAAGCATTTTTGAATGTCTATAAATTTCAGATTTGATACATATCTAATAATGCAGATTCTACTGACACAAAGTGTATTGTCTAGACAGCTAGACTGCATATCTCATGCCAGTGACAGAACAGTGTTCCCACTCAGTATGTCACCTCTGGTGATGCTCTCATTACTATGCATTGATGGTAAGTCCTACAGTGCTATACCCCAAACCTGAATGCATTAAATGAATACAAGCACATGTTGTCTCAGTCCAAGGATAGGACTGCCATCACCTTGTCAAATGTCTGCAAGAGTACATACAAGGTATGGTCAGTGTGTTGATGTCACATTTTAGGTCTATGCAAATGTCTGACATAATGCTGAGGGTCAGTTGAACATTAAAGGGTAATATAGCCATAGTGGCTTATTATGGAGTACAATAATATTACGCCAGGTAGTACAACATTCATACACGGTTTACATAGTTTTCTGTCATTTCACTTTCCCAATAATACAAACAGTTCTGCTGTTATCCTACAATGTGGAATTATACTTTTAGTACATCTGGGTGCTGACTAGCCTGCATCACATTACTGTACTGTCCTACTCTGTTATCCACACCCTCATTTATGTAACTACCTCTAAATGTAATCAATAATGTGTTCTGAGCATATACCTATTGCGCATAATACACAAACTCCACATATACAGCCAACCTGCTGTCAGGCAGGTTCAGTGAAAACTTCACCCCCTTTCCCCCATCAGTAAACCAGGACATCCCCAGCACCTGTACTCTCAAATCCAAAAAGTATGGTCTCCATGGGACCTGATAACATCCCTGGCTGCATCCTGCATGAACTCAGGCATGTGCTCTCAGCTCCAATAGACACCCTATTCAACCAAAGCCTGAGCACCAGCTTCATCCCAGGTGAATGGAGCATAGCAACTTTCATCGCTCTACACAAAGGTGGAGCTTCCACTGACCCAGCCAATTATAGGTCCATCAGCCTAACTAGCCTGATCTGCAAGGCCATGAAATGTATGGACCTTATAAACAAGGACATTAGCAACTTCCAAAAGCTTGACCCGCACAGTTGTATTTTGTCAAAGGGAGATCATGCCTGTTAAATTTGGTTAACTTTTTTGAAACAGTCACCAAAGACATGGATGAGGGGAAGACGGTGCTCAGCACCTATGTTGACCTCGCCAAAGCCTTGGACACTCTTCCTCACTTGGGCATAATAGATAAACTCTCCCAGCTAGGCATCAACCTGTATGTTACCAGATGGGTAGCTAACTGGCTCATTGATACAACCAACTCAGTTAAAGTAGGGAAAGCCACCTCTACTAGACCAGTAATAAGCAGTTTACCCCAGTGATCGGTCTTGGGGCCTCTTCTGATTGGGATATACTTTTCTGAGGTGCAAGCCAAAACCAGTGGTCTGTGGCTGACCAGGTTGCAGATGACTGCAAGCTGGGTGCTGTCTTAAATTCCCCTAGTGATGTGAACATCCTCCAAGAGGGCCTTACCCAAACTAATGACTGCTGTCAGAAGTATGGCCTCAAACTGAATGCCAAGAAATGCATCATTATCCTCTTTGAAGAAAATGTCATCCCTACTAATTATCAGATTAATAATAATGTATTAAGCATGCAATCAGTTGTGAAGGACTTAGGCACACAGGTTGATAGCAACCTGACTTTTGACCATGACATTGCCTCTGTTATACGGAAGGCTTTCTACATGGCTCACCTCATAAATAAGGGTGTTTCATCTAGGAACAAGTTGGTCAAAACATCCCTGTACTCCTCCCTTATCAGACCCATTATCGAGTACAATGTCCCCTTTGGCATGTACCTTGACAAGCACATGCAGCAGTTTGAGAAACAACAGAGGTTCCTAACCAAGAAAAACCAGGGTCTCAAACACCTAACCTATACAGATAGGCTAAAACCCCTGTTATTTACTAGGTCGTTAAAGTATGAGGACAGGACACTGTCACCCGTCGACAGGTCCAGGCTGTGGTGAATAGCGTAGTAACGCCGGGAGTTTGGACATCTGCTACTCCAGCTTGAGGGCCGTGTGTTGCAACTAGAGGGTCAGCCTGGCCTTCCTACTCAGCCCCCACCACAGCCACCTTCGGGGCTGTGAAGGTGCAGGTGTGACTGCACATGGGTGGGGTCCTCAGTCCCACTGTATCCACTATGGGGCTCATAGGATTCCAATTTCCAACTGTAACCAGATGTTAGCAGAGCTTACCTACACGCAAATCCTCTTTCAACTGCAAGTGCCTTAATCACTGCCTATATATATATATATATATATATATATATATATATATATATATATATATATATATATATATATATACACACACACACACACACATATGCATACATCTATAGATATGTATGTCTACATATATAGTTATATATATTACCTGTATTATATACAGATATATATCTATAGATATAAAAGAGAACATAAATACATATATGATCAAAGTCACCATTAATGGGACTGAGGGGGCCCAAGCTAAATACGTTTTGTAAGTATTGATATCACCCCTCCCCACAGCAAAACACAACTACCCTGCAATACAATACCAGCTGTTGCAAGTCCCATACCCAGGATCCGACACAACATGGGCACAAGACGTTAACAGTAATCCATCCCATCTGTATGATGTCAGGATGGTATCAATAACATATCATGCAGTACACTCTGACCATAGGGAATGTACAATGTGGAAGCAATAAACATTCCAAAGATACATATACACACACACACACACACACACACACACACACACACACACATATGCAGATACACACGCACACACACACACACACACACACACACACACACACACACACACACACACACACACACACACACACACACACACACACACACACAGATATATAGATATATATATAGATATACATGTAACTACACATACACACACATAGATATGTATAGGAAGCTACATATTTAGAGGGTGCACACCATACTGAACAGCCAGTATTCCTACAGTTGAGGGAAGTTTTATTTGTGTACTGTCACATTTGTATATGCCATATCATATAGCCTTTTAGATGTTGAAATGTATACAAACAGATTAATGCAACTCTCAAGCAGATCATTTAATACAGTAATCTGAAAGCATAACATATGATCCTGTCCAGGCCAAGGCCTGCAAGAAGTACAACAGTAAAGACAGACTGGGCCGCAAGATAACAATCCATCAACAGTAAGTAATGCAGATGTATAGTCCAGCACTCTGTACGCAATCCCTAGGGGGAAAAGAGGTACGTTGACACAATGGGATGTATCTGTTACGTAACAATGCATAACTGAAACCATCACAATCACACTGACAAACAGAACAGTCTGTATGTCAGTAAGCAGTAGGCCAGCAATTTTCCCAGAGTGTAATGTGTGGTAATGTACACCCAGATACCTTAAGGCAGCTTACTCCTGATATCCCTCACATGTTGTAACAGCCTAGGTTATTTATTGTGCATACCCCCCCCCCATAGAATGACTTACAGGGGCATATAACACTGTTACATACAGTGACCTCTGGACTGCAGAAGGGCACTCATGTTTTGATCAGATGAAGCCCAGATATATATGAACCCAACCCCACAATATGTGTGGGAGCCACAACAGCACTGGAATGATGGCAGGAATGGCAGCATGACATAATCACAGGCCCCTACATAACAACCCCTGACTGAATGTCATATGGACAAAGCCTGGTATGTAGGTGTAGGATAGAGGCCGCAACACAGGCCCATATGTAAAATAGTGTTGTCATACACTGAGCAAATTGCTGTTACAGGATAGTCTGCAACATACCCTTAGTCAGGAACATGAAGTCAGATACATAAATGGATGTAGCCATGTACGATAGCACTCAACACACACACACTGCCAGTGATATATCTGACACAAAACACGTGTGGTGGACAGACAAAACATAACAGACCATCATGTGGATAGGCCCACAGTTGAGAGCTATGCAGACAGACTGCACTCCATGTTAAACTAGTATGTGCACACAAACCCTGTAACACTGGTGATATACAATGCATATGACAAAACTACTCACACTCTATCTGTAGTTCTGGAACCTTCTACAAATATGTAGCTGGCCTGAGTCTGTAAGCTCTCTTGTAAAAGGTATTGCTACCTGCTGTCTGTAACACTGCTGCCCACACACAGGAAGGATGTCCACCATACAGGAATGGTAAATGGACCACGCCCACCAAATGTAGGGATTTATAGTAGTGGGTTCCCATGACAGTGGTAATTGGAAGTACAAAACAGCATGCTGCATGCAGGTAGCAAGTGAAGGATACTGATTGGTGCAGAGGCCATCACCTGATCATGTGGATCACCTACACAATCCATTCTGCAATCTATTCAAAGCAGTTCAATCCATTTACTGGAGAGAGTGAGTGAGAGAGAGTAAAACAAACTAAGAAAGAAAGCAGGCATGCTGAAGGCCAAGGCAAAGAAAAAAAAAAAACAAAACCTTACAAGCAAACTATCCAGAACAGACATCATTCCCACAACATGTATGTGAAGTATATATGCATGTAATTGACTCTACTACTTGGTCCATAATGATGGGATAGATGATGTGGAATGATTTATATGTGCCATCAGGTGTTGTTGTAATGATGTTCAACTGAATAACTGCTATAGACAATGGAGTCTATCCCTGTGGGTAGTGGGCCATACCTGTCAACTGTGCAGATCAGCACTGACTGACAAGATGTAAGCCATCATAGTTTATGTTGTGTAATGGAAAACATGTATATTACTGTGGCCAATAGCTGGTGGTAGAAGTAATGCCATTATGAAGGACTCGTAAGTTCCAGAGCCCACCACTTGCAGGACACTCAAGTTAACATGTAATGTAGCATGCTGAAATGCCATAGCTGTGTAATAGGCTTACCTGCAATCTGTCACTATATATACCCCCCTAATGTTAGGCTGTGTCCATATGTGGCACCTGTCTGGGTTGTAGCAAGGCAGAACAGTGCAGCTGTGGAGAAAGGAGAGTTAGAGATTGTGGGCCTGATGTCTGAATGAACCCCATATATATATATATAACCCAGCCACTGTGGATGCACAAGCCAGTGCATTTCTTTGTGCCAGTACCAAGACTGGATAAATGGGGAGGTTTGTGTCAGGAAGGCCATCCAGCATAAAACTTTGCCAAATCATTTCATGCAGTCACCAATAAATATTTCCATACTGGATCAGTCGAGGCCCAGGTTAACAACGACCGCCACCAGTACTGTTAGCCAACAGGGTGCTGGCAGATATTGGGCTACTGTTGGCCGAAGGAGGAGGAGAGGCAGAAGGCATGGCCAAAGGCAGGAAGACAGGAGAAAAGCTAGGACTGTGGTAGTGATGGTTGGAACTTTGAATGTTGGCAGTATGACTGGTATAGGGAGAGGGCAAGCTGATATGATGGACAGAAGGAAGGTTGGTATATTGTGTGCGCAAGAGACCAGATGGAACAGGAGTAAGGCTAGGTGTATTGGAGGTGGGTTCAAATTGTTTTATCGTGGTGTGGATGGGCGGAGAAATGGCATAGGAGTTATTCTGAAGGAACAGTATGCTAAGAGTGTTTTGGAGGTGAAAAGAATGTCAGATAGAGTGATGCTTATGAAGCTAGAAATTGATGGTGTAATGATGAATGTTGTTAGTGCATATGTTCCACAAGTTGGGTGTGCAATGGATGAGAAAGAAAAACTTTGGAGTGAATTGGACGAAGTGGTGATGACTGTACCTAAGGGTGAGAGAGTGGTGATTGGAGAAGATTTAAATGGGCATGTTGGTGAAGGGAACAGAAGGGATGAGGAAGTGATGGGTAGGTATGGTGTTAAACAAAGGAATGCAGAAGGTCAGATGGTAGTGGATGTTGCAAAAAGGATGGATATGGCTATGATGAATATGTATTTTAACAAGAGGGAGGAGCATAGGGTGACATACAAGAGTGGAGGAAGATGCACAAAGGTGGATTTTATCTTATGTAGGAGGGCCAGTCTCAAGGAGATTGGAGACTGTAAAGTGGTGATGAGAGAAAGTGTAGTTAGGCTGCATAGGATGGTGGTTTGTAGGATAACTGTGATCAAGAAGAGGAGTGTGAGGGCAGCACCAAGGATCAAGTGGTGGAAATTGAAAAAGGGTAATTGTGAGGTGGAGTTCAGGGATGAGTTAAGACAGGCACTAGGTGGCAGTGTAGAGTTACCAAATAGCTGGGTAACTACAGCAGAGCTAGTAAGGGAAACGGCTAGAAAGTTGCTTGGTATCACATCGGGACAGAGGAAGGACGACAAGGAGACATGGTGGTGGAATGAAGAAGTACAGGAGAGTATACAGGCAAAGAGGCTGGCAAAGAAGAAGTGGGATTGTCAGACAGATGAACAAAGTAGACAGGAGTTAAGGAGATGAGGTGCATGGCAAAGACAGAGGTGGTGAAGGCTATGGATAAGGCATATGAAGAGTTGTATGAAAGGTTGGACACTAAGGAGAGAGAAAAGGACCTGTACCGATTGGCTAGACAGAGAGACCGAGCTAGGAAAGATGTGCAGCAGGCAAGGGTGATAAAGGATAAACTTTCCTAGCTAGTTGTTCCAGTGATCAGATTTTGCTGATCCCTGGGCTTTGTATTTGGTTCCTGTGTTCCTCCATTTTCTTGTGTGGCCAGAGGTAGTTTCTTTACTCACCAGTGGGAGTGGGGAGTACTGAGCTGCTTGTTTGTCCTCAGAGGAGTGGTTAGAGACAGCAACTAGTAATTCGTTGGCCATTTTGGGTCATTTTCTGTTTTTTCCAGCCCCCTGCTATAAAGCATGCGTTAGCGCGATTTAGCGCAGAGTTGCCACTGTTGCACACAAGAGCAGTGGCGGTTTAACAAGGTTAAACTATTCGGGCTACCTAAATTCCACTCTTCAAATTTTCCCTTAAATCTACCTTCCTCGAACTGTACTACCGATCTAACCAGCGTATCCTATAACTAAAAACTTTATCTCTACTTGATTCCCAAGTAGACTATTCTCTATCTGTAAAGCCTAGCACTTGCTCCTACAGCACTTGCACCTTGATAAAGCACTATTATTATAGACAGTACCCTATCAGCCAAGAACCCACATCCCCCGGAGTCTTTTGTAAGTTTTTTATCTATTACTTCTAGCATGTCGAGGGATCAGTTGCTAGTGTCCTCTCCTGCTCAACTGGTGAACCTGGGAATATTGAGGCAATGTTACAATTGCCTCATGTACACAGACAATCCTCTCCTTCTCCCACAAAACACAAATACATGCGAGAGATGCAACTATACGGCCAAACTGGAGGCTGAGCTCTCTCAACATAGGACTGGCAAGACCAGACAGGAGGAGAAGGTAACCACACACACTACATACCCAGTCACACATAGTACCATCACAACTTCAAATCATACACATAATCACACAAAGACATACTCGGAGGCTTTGACCAAAAATCTACCAAAACAGCAGAGGCCTCCAAAGCAGACACCCAAACAACTACCACCTCAGGACCCAACACATGCATCACATAGACCACACAGTCAGAGTGTCAAACAGTCACAGCCCTTAAGGCCAAACACAATGCCAGACACACTCGTCATTGGTGACTCCATAGTCAGGCACACTGACGTCCCGCTCACCAGACTGAGTAAGGAGAAGGTCACAGTAAGCTACCTGTCGGGCGCTAGAATCCGCCACATAACGCAAGCACTCAGGTCTCTCAACAGCAAGTACAAGTACGACTCAGCCATTGTCCATGCTGGTGTCAACGACCTGAGACGTACCTCCTTGGACTACATGAAAAGAGACATTGAGGAGCTCTCTGATTATGTAGCCCAGGCAGGTATGACCCTGACCTTGAGCAGTATCCTACCTTCACCTAGAATGATGCCACAATACAGTGATAAGATGATCAGCTTTAATAATTGGCTTAAATGTTGGTGTCATTCAAAGGGGATCCAATGTCTGTCTGCCTGGGATGACATGCTGGACAAGCCACGCTGCTTCAAGGGACGGCTTGCACCTGTCACCCTGGGCTTCCGGATATTGGCAAAGGCTCCTGCCACCCCATAGTGCCTTTTTAGGCAAGGCTCAAATTCTAAACCTACCACCCTAGAACACAAAAAGGAAAAAACTAAGGGTAATGCTGCTCAATGCCAGAAGTCTCAATCTCAAGATGCACTTTTCGAGGCCCTTCTCAGTATGGAGAACATCGATGTCTGTGCTGTGACAGAAACCTGGTTCAAGGCTCCTGAGAGCACCCCAGCACTATCAGGTTTCACCTCATATCATGCGTTCCGGCCCCAAAATCCAGACAACACCAAGAAAGGAGGGGGGGTGTCCATATTCATAAAGGACACACACACCTCAACGTTGGTGGCAACGCACGATGCATCGGAGACCATCCAGGTGCAATTAACCATAGGCAAGACTGCTCTGCAATTTGTAGCATGTTACAGGCCACCCTCTCAAACTCAGGAACCTCACATGGCCTTCCTGAAAACACTGGAGGGGATAAATGTATCTCCAAATACCATCATACTAGGTGATTTCAACTACCCTAATATAGACTGGGAATACTACTCAAGCCCAAACACTCTAGCCCAAAGGTTCCTGGAGTTCATAAACTCAAATGCCATGGAACAACTAGTCACCATCCCCACAAGAAGAAAACATACTTGATCTCATCATCACGAACATGGGATCACAATGTTCAACACCGGAAGTATACCCCTCACTGGTGAGATCAGATCATAAACTAATCTCGCTGGAGGTCCTCATCCCGCCCCACCTGAAATAAAAAAGACCACAGTGAAAAACTTCTCAAAAGCCGACTTCACACTTCTAAAAACTAGTGTGGTCTCCTTTAAGGCCCCTGAGCCAGTGGTAAGCATTACTCAAACCGCTAAATCACTTACAAATGCCTTCTACCAGCACCTACAGGACTGCATGGATCAGGCAATCCCAAACAAAACTAAGACTCTTTGTACCAAAGGCAAGCGTCCAGTCTGGTGGACCCCAGCCATAAACAAGCTCTACAACAAAAGGAGGAAGCTACTACAAGATAGAGCAAAATCCTTGAAAGGTAAGACACCTTTGATCATTATAAGTAAAAAACTAAGAGCTCTCATAAAATCATCCAAGGCAAATTTTGAGAGAAAAATCGCCAAGGACACAAAAGACAATCATAAGGCCTTCTTTAGCTATGTTAGAAACCTAGGAGGAAACTCCCAGATATGCTCAGAATTAGTTCAAAATGATGTGAAGATTACTGAACCTACACACATTGCCAACATACTGGCTGACAGGTTCAGTGCAAACTTCTCCCCTCCCCAAAGGAGAGATATCTATACCAGAGGATTGTAGCCCCCAAACATCTCCAACGCCCAGGTGAGAACTGCTCTCCAAGGCAAAAACACAGCATCCATGGGACCGGATGGTGTCCCCGGCTGTGTGCTCCACGAACTCAATGAGGAATTAAACCCACAGTTAGGACAGCTGTTTAATCTTAGCCTCACCTCAGGATACGTCCAAGGAGTGGCGACGGCGACTGTGGTCCCACTTCACAAGGCGGTGCCTCCACCGACCCTGGAAATTACCGTCCCATTAGCTTGACAAGCCTTATCTGCAAAGCCATGGAGAGGATCATAATGGAACTCATAAATAAAGGCATAGGGAACTTGCAGACTTTGGATCCATCCCAGTTTGGCTTTGTCAAAGGCAGATCATGCCTTTTAAACTTGGATGACTTTTTCGAAACAGTCACCAAGGCCATTGATGAGGGCAAGGCAGTCCATACAGCCTACCTCGACCTGGCAAAGGCCTTGACACAATACCCCACTCAGGTATCATCGAAAAACTCATCAGCTTGAATGTAAACCCATACATCACAAGATGGGTTGCAAACTGGCTAAGTGACAGAACCCACAGGGTCAGAGTTGCTGGCGCCATGTCAGACTCAAAGCCTGTCACAAGTGGTGTCCCACAGGGCTCAGTCCTGGGACCACTCTTGTTCGGCATCTACTTTTCTGAAGTACAAGCAAACACAGGAGGGTTATGGCTGACAAAGTTTGCAGATGACTGCAAACTGGGCGCCATAGTCGAAAACACATCTGACACAGATATCCTTCAGAAGGGCCTCACAGAAACAGATAACTGGTGCCAGAGCCATGGCCTAAAGTTAAACGCCAAGAAATGCATAGTCATACCCTTCGGGAAAAACAAGGTTACCCCTAGCTACCATATAGGTGGCAATCCACTGAGCACAGAAGAAGTCATCAGGGATCTAGGGACCCAGGTTGACAGTAACCTTTCGTTTGACACTCATGTTGCCAAAGTAGTTAGGAAAACCTTCTACATTGCCCACCTGATCATGAAGGGATTCACATCTAGATCTAGTGAGGTCATCGTCCCCCTGTACTCATCACTCATTAGACCTATGATTGAGTACAATGCCCCATTCGGAATGCATCTGACCCAACACCTGCAGCAGCTGGAAAGGCCCCAAAAGTTCCTCACCAAAAGGATAAAGGGTCTCAAAAATATGTCTTATGCTGCCCGACTGAAAGAACTCCAGCTCTATTCAGTCGCTTACCGCTTGCTCAGAGGTGACCTGTGCCTGACATATAAGGCCATGTCAAACCCAGATTTGATGAATATGCTTCACCTCAAAAAATCTAGATCCCTCAGAACCACAAGGGCGGGAGACTTAAACCTTGACACGGTTATTAATAGAACGTGCTGGAGGGACAGATTCATCACCCAGAGGCTCCCTATGCTGTGGAACAAAATCCCGGTGCATGTGAGGCAGAGCACCTCGCTGGCCTTGTTCAAGAGGAATCTTGACCAATGGATGGGAGATCGCAGATATACCCCAGGGATTACTTCAGTGTCACTGCTTGACAGAGGCACAGCAAAATAATAGGCATAGTTTTCTTCAAACTAAAGGGGTGGCGAAAGCCACATAACTATGGGCTAGGCTTATAAATGCCCTTGGGCAGATAGCCTAGTATGAACCTATGAACCTATAATGAGGGAAACATACTCACAAGCGAGGAGAGTGTGTTGAGGAGATGGAAAGAGTACTTTGAGGGGTTGATGAATGAAGAGAATGAGAGGGAGGGAAGGTTGGATGATGTAGGGATAGTGAATCATGAAGTACAATGGATTAGCAAGGAGGAAGTAAGGATAGCTATGAAGAGAATGAAGAATGGAAAGGCTGTTGGCCCAGATGACATACCTGTGGAAGCATGAAGGTGTTTAGGTGAAATAGCAGTGGAGTTTTTAACCAGATTGTTTAATGAAATCTTAGACAGTGCGAGGATGCCTGAAGAATGGAGAAAAAGTGTTTTGGTACTGATTTTTAAGAATAAGGGTGATGTGCAGAGCTTTAGTAACTACAGAGGGATTAAATTGATCAGTCACAGCATGAAGTTATGGGAAAGAATACTGGAAGCTAGGTTAAGAAGGGACGTAATGATTAGTGATCAGTTAGTATGGTTTTATGCCGGGAAAGAGAATTACAGATGCGATGTTTGCTCTGAGAGTGTTGATGGAGAAGTACACAGAATGTCAGAAGGAGTTGCATTGTGTTTCTGTAGACTTAGAGAAAGCATATGACAGGGTGCCTAGAGAGGAGTTGTGGTACTGTATGAGGAAGTCAGGAGTGTCAGAGAAGTATGTAAGAGTGGTACAGGATATGTACCAGGGTAGTGTGACTGCGGTGGGAGTGATGGATGCGTTTAAGGTGGAGGTGGGGTTACATCAAGGATCAGCTCTGAGCCCTTTCTTATTTGCAATGGTGATGGACAGGTTGACAGACGAGATCAGACAGGAGTCCCAGTGGACTATGATGTTTGCAGTTGACATTGTGATCTGTAGTGAGAGTAGGGAGCAGGTGGAGGAGACCCTGTAGAGATGGAAATATGCTCTAGAGAGAAGAGGAATGAAGGTCAGTGGGACTAAGACAATATATGTGTGTGAATGAGAGGGAGAATAGAGGAATGGTGAGGATGTAAGGAGTAGAGGTGGCGAAGGTGGATGAGTTTAAATACTTGGTGTCAATAGTTCAAAGTAATGGTGAGTGTGGCAGAGAGCTGAAGAAGAGAGTGCAGACAGGATGGAGTGGGTGGAGAAGAGTGTCAGGAGTGATTTGTGACAGACGAGTACCTGTAAGAGTGAAAGCGAAGGTCTACAACAGGGTAGTGAGACCAGCTATGTTATATGGGTTGGAGACAGTGGCATTGACAAAAAGGCAGGAGTTTGAGCTGGATGTGGCAGAATTAAAGATGGTAAGATTTGCACTGGGTGTGACAAGGGTGGGCAGGATTAGGAATAAGTATATTAGAGGGTCAGCCTAGGTCAGAAGGTTTGGCGACAAAGCCAGAGAGGCAAGATTACGTTGGTTTCGACGTGATGAGGAGGGATGCTGAGTATCCACAGAATCCCTTTACAAATGCATTCTGTGAGCACCTGCAGGAATGCATGGATCGTGCTATCCCAAATAAAACCAAGACTCACTCCTCCAAAAACAGGAGACCGGTCTGGTGGACCCCGTCCATAAATAAGCTATACAACAGAAGGAGGAAGCTACTACATGACAGAGCAAAATCCCAAAAAGGGAAGGCATTTCTGATCAGTATTAGCAAGAAACTTCAATCCCTCATAAAATCATCAAAGGCCAGTTTCAAAAGAAAAATTGCCCTAGACACTAAAGATAATCACAAGGCCTTCTTTAGTTATGTCAGGAACATGGGCAGAAACTCCCAGATATGCTCTGAAATGTTGCATAATGGTACAAAATATACCGAACCTACAGACATAGTCAACATCCTGGCAGACAGATTCTGCGCAAACTTCTCCCCCCTTCCCCCCCAAAGGAGGAAACGCCTATCCCAACTGAATGTAACCTCCCTGACATCACAGATGCACAGGTGAAAGCTGCCCTCTCCAAAGCAAAAAAACACAGCATCTATGGGACCGGACGGTGTCCCAGGCTGTGTCTTACACGAGCTCCAAGAAGAACTGAACCCTCACATTAAGTCACTGTTCAAACTTAGCCTTACTACAGGATATGTACCCAAAGAATGGTGTACAGCTACAGTGGTCCACTCCACAAAGGTAGTGCCACAACAGACCCTGGAAACTATCGCGTCATAAGCCTGACTAGTCTGGTCTCTAAAGCTATGGAGCATATTATCATGGAACTCATAAACAAAGACATTGGGAGCCTCCAGACACTGGACCCTACCCAATTCGGCTTTGTTAAGGGCAGATCTTGCCTCTTAAACCTAGTTGATTTCTTTGAAACAGTTACCAAAGCCATGGATGAGGGCAAGGTAGTCCACACAGCCCACCTGGACCTCGCAAAAGCCTTCGACACAATACCCCACTCGGGCATCATAAATAAGCTTACCAGCTTAAATATCAACCCCTATATCACAAGATGGTTTGCAAACTGGCTCAGAGATAGAACCCACATGGTCAGAATTGCAGGTGCCATGTCCAAATCCAAACCAGTTACAAGTGGTGTCCCACAGGTCTCAGTTCTGGGGCCTGTCTTGTTCGGTATATACTTCTCTTAGGTTCAGGCTAACACGGGGGGGAATTATGGCTGACAAAGTTCGCAGATGACTGCAAACTGGGGGCCATAATCGAATCTCCAGCTGACACAAGCATCCTCCAAAAGGGTCTCACAGAGATGGATGCTTGGTGCCAGAGCCACAGCCTCAAGCTAAATGCTAAAAAGTGCATAGTCATCCCCTTTGGGAAAAACAAGGTGCCCACAAATTACCACATAGGTGGTAATCCATTAAGTACGGAAGAAGTAATTAGAGATTTGGGGACCAACGTAGATAGTAATTTCTCCTTTGATAATCACATTGCCAAAGTGGTTAGAAAGACTTTCTATATAGCCCACCTTATCACGAAAGGATTCGCATCTAGATCAAGAGAGGTCATTGTGCCCCTCTACTCATCACTCATCAGGCCCATAATTGAATACAATGTCCCTTTTGGGATATACCTTACCCAACACCTGCAGCAACTGGAGAGACCCCAAAAGTACCTCACCAAGAGGATCATGGGCTACAAACAGATTTCCTATGCAGCTCGACTAAAGATCCAGCTCTACTCAGTTGCTTAACGCCTACTCAGAGGCAATCTATTCCTGACGTACAAAGCCATGTCAAACCCAGAATTAATGGGCATGCTCCACCTCAAAAAATCCAAGTCCCTTAGAGCTACTCGCTCCAGGGACGTAAACCTCAGCACAAAAATAAATATGACATGCTGGAGGGACAGATTCATTTCCCAGAGGCTCCCCCCTCACTCTGGAATAGAATCCCAGTTCATGTTAGACATAGCCCCTCGCTGACCCTCTTCAAGTGAAATTTGGATGCGTCAATGCAAAATCGCAAATTCACCCCTGGGATTTCTCCTGTGTCCCTGCTAAACAGAGGCACAGTAAACTAATCTTAAAAGGGTAGCTTCTGTGACCTACTGTACAGAGGCACAGTAGGCTAATCTAATAGGGAGGTGGAAGCCAAATACACTCTGGCTAGGCTTATATATACCCTAGGACAGATAGCCTAGTATCTACCTATGAACCTATGTATATTGGGAAAAAGATGCTAAGGATGAAGCTACCAGGTAACAAGAAAAGAGGAAGGCCTAAGATAAGGTTTATAGATGTGGTAAGAGAGGACATGCAGGTGGTTGGTGTGACAGAGCAAGATGCAGAGGACAGGAAGAAATGGAAACAGGTCATCTGCTGTGGTGACCCCTAACGGGAACAGCCGAAAGAAGATGATGATATATATATATATATATATATATATATATATATATATATATATATATATATATACACACACACACACACACACACACACATATATATATGCATATATATATTTATATACAGAGGTATGTATGTGTGTGTGTGTGTGTATATATATATACATATATATATATATATATATATATATATATATATATATATATATAAAAACACATATATAAGCATAATATATTTCTACACACAGATATGTGTGTGTGTGTGTGTGTGTGTGTATATATATATATATATATATATATATATATATATATATATATATATATATATATATATATATGTGTGTGTGTGTGTGTGTGTGCATGTATGTCTACAAATATACAAACACACACATATTTGCATACTATGGGTGAGGGAATATCACATATATCAATACACATACACATAGACAGCAGTAAGTGGGTGCAACATGGACGGTTATGTGACATGTGAGCACCTTGTTGGGACCACATTGCCCTTATCTGTGAAGGTGCGAATGGGAATTTGGGGAAGGATAGCAGTTATATTTGTGGAGGTGGGTTGGTAGATAGAGAGGACAGCCTACAGGGGTGGTATATGACACATGTGGTGGGTAAATACCCTGGATGATCGGTGTTGTTTGTGATGTAGAAGCCCCATGAGCCCCCATATGGAAACAATGGGAACAAGGTCCCCAGCCATTGCCAGTCACAACAGCAGCTTCACGGCCCTGAAGGTTCCTGGGCTGGAGGCTAAGCAGTAGGAGCATGTGGACCCTGTGATTGTGTACTGAGGGCCTCAAGGTGATGTAGCACATCCCCCAGTCTCTGAGAAGCTCCCAATGCAACAGTCCCTGGACCTGACCTCGGGTGACAGGATCATGTCTGTGTGTGCTCCCGGTGGGGGAACACCATCCCCTGAGATGGTTGCACTTGAAGGTAGTGCAGGACTAGTAGATGAGGAGGCCCAGAGTGGGTCCCACATGTGATGGGCCTGGTAACATGACCAGATGAGGTGGGAGAGGTGGTCCTGCTGGCAACTGTTCCCTAAACATGCTATTGCATCACTGTTATAGAACATATGTAGGTAGTAATAGTCCACACAATCTCAGATCATGTCCAACATCATGCATAGATATCCGCCATAACACATAATGACAGATGTGCAGCAATCACATAGCAAATAGACCACATGCATATATGGAACCGTAGTGGCCCTTACAATGGCATGCAGTGATATTGTCTGTAACAGGCCAGCAATGATAGTGCCCCCACAGGGAACATGGCTACAAACACTTTGCACAAAGTGTGGTACAATACAATAAATGTTGCAATGGTAGGTAAGCTGTAGCCACACCTACTGAGTTGTGTGAACAGTTTGTTGTCGCAGATATGGTGGGGGGGAGACAGAGATGTGTATTAAGAACTATGGTAACCTTGTTGTATGAGTTGCTCAGACCTGTTTCCATTTTTATGTCTATCAGGCAAGATGTTACATGGCAGGTTACCTGTGTATTAAGCGGACGAAAATGAAGTCATCATCAACCACCTGGTACAGCACATACCAGGTGGTGTTTGGAAGGACAGCCCATGAACAGCCGGAGCGGACCACCCTGTGGAACGCTTTAGTCCACAAGGTCAATGATGTCAGCCTGCATAACCTCAGTTATGAGCATTACAATGACCTGCTTCACAATGCCAGCCAGCGTGCTGCTGTAGTCCAGGGGATCACCTCACAACAGGTCATGCCATCCATCCCCCCGACACATGTTGAGGAGCTGCTTGCCAGCCTCATGGCACCTGCCCGCCCGCACATGCAGCAACTGGCGAAGACCATAGTGGAGGTGGGTGGAGGCCACATCAGTAGACAACTGTTGCATATCCATCTGCATCTGTACAGGTAGATCATGCATATGTGAGATGACATGTATATAGTCTGTTGCTGCTTAGTAGTAATAAACAGATGTGCATAAGCTGTAGTATTGTGGACTTGTACTGTTGTACTGTAAGGCTGCACCCACCATGTGCCAATGCCACAGCTGTGGCTACTGACACCACATCTCTCACTTTTATATAGGTCCCTCTGGTATACCACTAAGGCAGTGTCCTCTAGCTGATGAGTATGGTTTATGTTAATGCTTGCCAATACATCAGTCATGTTATAGCTATGGAATATTCCATGCACACATCTAACACCTACCCATAATGCATACCTTACATGTTCCCATATTGTTGCTGTTAACTGCAGTGCATCACAGTGGTGACCATGAAGGTGGATCTTAGGGGTATGTCAGATACCTCCAGTATAACTAACATCCTGTCATTGCAAAATGTGTCCACAGGGTTGAACATAATGGTGGGACAAATGGCCTACAGTAGGAACATGTGTGAAACATCACCCTTATACAGTGCTACAACAGTGTATATACCAGTGTTACAATGGCAACTCTTACAGATATACACTACGGCATATCATAATACAGCGGTCCACAAGCCTGAAAACCTGCAATGTGGTCCCAACATGAGCAATGAGTGTGTAATATGGAATCATATTTTAGGGCAGCAAATATGGGGAATACATACCTTCACAAACACTGGAAGCATATGTGTACACACACTCCAGATAAAATATAGTGGAAGCAGCTGTTGAGGTACTGACTGCATGCATTTGTCATGGATATGCACCTTTCAGTAAGTACACATCCCCAATGTCACACCATGTATTGGTCTGCTGTCAAAGACATTTAGCCATCTAATATGCACACTTACCTGCTACAGAGGCAAGTGTGGCGTGTACACATCTTACATGACATGGTGTGGGCCCCATACCCAATAGGTAGCATGCATGAGCTGGACATGTAGCCATGCTTCACCATTGCATATGCTATGGTAAACTGTGCAGTCATTTATGTGGCAAGGATGTGCACACTTACCTGCAACACAGGCAGGTGTGGCATGCACACATCTTACATGACATGGTGTGGGTCCCATACCCAATAGGTAGTACGCATGAGCTGGACATGTAGCCATACTTCACCATTGCATATGCCATGGTAAACTGTGCAGTCATTTATGTGGCAAGGATGTATAGGACAGCAATTATGTAGGAAATAAACATATGGCCATCCAAGACAAATGATGTCACATGTAGCAAACAGGTCATGTGGGCTGCCCAGTAACATGCCACAACACTGAGGGGGTTGCAGGAATGTCTAGCAAGTACTGGCTGTGCATGTCCCATGTCAACAATTGTCTGGACTCTGCAAGCGTGTTCCCTATGTGTTAGTGTAATCAGATGCGACAGTTGCACCACAAGAAACATCAGCCAAGACTCTACAGGTAGTGTATGCATAACAGAAGAGGATCCCAAAAGTCAGCCATTGCAATGTGTACTGGTCTAGCATGACCACGTTGAAAATCTACAGACAGTATCATGTAAGATACATGTGCTGCACAACTTATGCCTCACCCCACCTCAAGCACATCATTCCCATCTGTACTGTGATGGTGCCAGTGTACATCTGCATGTTTGCCACTCATTAGCTGGGACTAGGCTGTTACACATGGTGTTCAGTGTTTGGGACAGTGGAAGCTGACACACATGTGTAGACCATAGCTGTCAAGCATCTGCAAAAAGGGCTGAAGGTGGGGAGAGGGTGTCATCATGACACATCAGTGCACTGCAGCAGGGATCCTAAGGATGTTATGAATGGCTATATCAGCACACAGTCAGGTTCAGGAACTGTGGCAGACGTAACCCTGACTCCACAGCAATAGTGATGGCAGTGTGTGAACTCCAAGGGATGTGCACTTGAGTTGACCTTGCAGTCATGCAGGGTTAAGGGACATGTGTTGGGCAGACTGACCATATACTGGCAAATGCAGATAGCCCATGCTAGTATACCCCTGCCAGGAATAGTGACTGCTGTAGTACACATAACAGTAGGTGCAACAAATCGTCACGATAAGTGCGTGCACACATATCCACCCACATAGTGTATGTATCACGGTCAGCATCAGCACACCTAACACATTTGTTAAACACTGCATTTGAATGTACATGACATATGTCACATATCAGGCTCATGTAATGTTAACATATGTAGTGATGTGGTCCAACGGCATATCAAAGAAGAGTGTGTCATATCAATAAGAGTGTGTACACTCCCCATAGCCACATTAATGTTTGACTGTTGTCAGTGTAATAGTATTGTATTAGTACTCTTACCTCAAGAAGCTGTCAGAATAAGGGAATATGAATTAACACACCTTTTTCAATAATGTTAATTGGGTCATTAAATGTAACGCAATCACGTTTTCTTCCCAAACTGGAAGTTCTAGAAGGACAAAGCAACAGTTTGAGCTAAAATCAAGAACCTCTGGGAGAGGGGTGTATCGCCCTTCTGTAAATACATCACAAGTGTATACATACAGTATTCTCTATTGACTGTTGCAGTGGGATACACGTTGCCTGAGAGTGTTGATCAGCGATAGATTATTGTAGACTGAGTAAAATGGCTGCCCCATGTGAATCCAACAAGGGGATTTGCATAATATAGCTTTCTATAACAGTGTCTTTAACGCATTAATTTGCCTGCACTGGGGCGTTAAATGGCACTCGGGAGATTGGTGAAAGCTGTATTACAGCCAAAAGAATGGACCGTTATGTCTATTTTTCAGCGGTCGCAAATGTGCCGTAACCTTTGCTTCAATGTCGTTTTGGGTACCCGGCCATTCAATGGTAGCTTGGGGAGTACGGCAGAACAAGTTTAATCTCAAAACCTTTTTCTTCTTCAATATAGATGATTGGTTGCTAATAGTAACAAGCAATAACAGAAAATACAATAATAAAGTAAAATTATTTTTTTTCAAGTCTATATGTGTTATATTATTTTTTTCATATAAAATTGAAGCATCTGTTACAAAATGAATTGTTGCCTGCCAGTTTGAGTTTTCCCTATGTGCCACTTTGGTCTCCTGTGGAAGCGTCATCAGTGGGATATGAACTGTATCCACTTTCATAAGTTGGGGATAATCAAAAATAGGGGAAGGATAAATGTAGCTGCTGTACATCCTTCCCTTAGACTATAAAGGGGGGTAGGTGTCGCAAGATAACTTTGTTGGATATCAATTTTCATCACATCTAAAAGGCTTACTGGTTTGTGCACATCTTTTGAATCACATTTACGCTTAAGACTAACTTACTAATTTCAGAGCTGCATTCCTGTAGTTACCTCATGTACGTGTGTGTGTGGTGTGTTGTCACTGGAATATGGATTTGGGATGCTTTGCTCTTCATTCACTAATTTTAACTGGTGTATGAGCCACGAATACCAAATGTCACAGCTTTGCTTCAAGGTGGGTTTGATAATATAAGGAAGGTATTGCAGGTATTTTTTATTGTCTTTCAGCATCGTGTGTGTTGTCAGAGGCTGCAGTGAGTATATTAGCCTTTCATCATGACTCAGCAGTTTAGATATGAGCCATGTGTGTTGTGTTTGCCTTTTAAACACTCCTGAAACTACACACTAATGGTGAAAGCCTACTGAAATCATTGTAACACTACAAAAGGCCCTGCTTTGTTTAATCTTTTATCCAAACTACTGTTTAAACATTGCTGCAGAGGTTTAATACTCTATTACCTGCAGAATTTCCAGGACTGGATGGCATCAGAAATATGAAGTGCTTTCCTCACTTCCTGTTGATTTAGCCACATGGTTTCAGCAGTTTCATTGATGCAGTCATCTTCAGGTCCTTTATGTCCAGTGCTGCCCTGTGAAAGGAGAAGAATGCACATTATAGGTAAAATGGTAGTTACAGGTTACTTTATGCATATTGCAGGTTAAATGCACATGAGCTATTTCAAGCATTTTACAGGTTAAATGCACATTACTAGTTAAACGAATATTGCAAGGTACTTTACACATATTACTGGTCACTTCATGAACATCCTTTTATCACACTGAGAAATAGCCTCATTGTTTTTGTACTGTTCAAACTACCACTGTGGCAAACTAAGATGCAGTTTTCATTCATCTCTGCAGCTGTGCCACTCACAGAAAAGGACAGCACCTGAGAAATGCCTGGCCTACCCACTACCCCTTCCCCATCCTTCATACTGGATAAGCTGTTAGTCCTGGTAACTTTATCCAGTCTATCACTAAAATGGGGTTAGGGGTTGGCATAATTAAGTCACAAGGCACAGAATTTGAGTTTCACCTTTGATCACTGTATGGTTATTAACTAGTCATGTGATAGTCTGCAGACTGATTGCCTAGTATTTACCTATAAATCTATAAACTGCCATATGCCTTTCCTACAGATTCTTAATTGTATAGCTGTGTTTGAACAACAGAATCTTTAGAAAGTGTGTTCCATGCATCTGAAGTCCCCCCCCCCCCCGCATAAAAGTGCTTTCCATCCTGGCACTAGAGTGGTTTCCTCATTGTTTTCACTTTCTCTTCAGATTGTAGGCGCCGGTGTGCTTTAATCTGGGAGATATTGCTTTCTTGCATTCCACAGAGTCTTTTGAGGTTCTTGTACCCTTCTATACTGTCCTTCCTCTCTCTATAACATGTGTATATTAAGTGCCTTCAGACGGTCTTCTGCGACTTCTGGTGTAGGTTCTATATTTTCATTGATGTCAGCTGAAGGGCCTTCCAGTCTACATCTTGGCTTTTTCCTTTCTGAAAAGAAATCTTCACATGATACACTTTACTAATGGTAGGATATCACTGCCGCTTCACACAGCAGCGTTTTTTTTAATCTGGCCAGACAACTTCATTTAGGTTGGAGCATTTACCCCCCCCCCCAAAAAAAAAAATCACATTGCTATTAAAGAGTGACTGGTGTACCAGAAGGTCAACCAATGAAGGGAGGGGAATGGCACAAAGAGTTACTAGTGTACCAGAAGTTCAGCTAATGAATTGAAAGGAATGGCATATTTGTATTTCCTGAGGGAGTGAATGCCCCACCCACTACATGAGCAAACATGCTTAGTGGAGATTCAGAGTAGTGCAGCTGGTAAACCTGACTAAACAGGAAGGTGACATTTGGAGGTCACAGAGGGGTTTATGTTTGTCTCACCCATCCAGCTGCTGAGGTAATTCTACATTCAGCCTAATGGAGAGGGAATTGTTAAATAGGGCCTACAAATAAAAACATTTTGAAGTGCAATATGCTGGTGGCTCAGATCCCACCCAGCCCCACCACCATCTAGCCATCTCCTTGAAGGAGGAACATATGGGAGTACTGAGCAACTGGGAAAGCCTGGCTGACTAAGATCAGTATTAATTTAGCAAATGTGATCTTGTGAGTTGCAGTTTTGGAATACAGCTGACCAAGCAGGATTTGAAGTTCTAGTTGTCCTCTGTGTAATATGCTTACAAATATAGAAGAACACTTACAATACTGAATCCAAAACTTCAGATGTTGCATATTAAGCTAACTACAATGCATGCGCTTTGTTTTATGTGAGTAAAACAACTGTGTGTCTTTGAACATCTATACAATATTAAGAAAGAAAAACCTCTAATGCTCTGGCAAAGCATAACATGATGTATGACTCCGAACAGAATTTTAACTTTTTAGTTCTGCAAGTGTTGGATAAAACTTTAAATAAGAGTTAGCGATATTATTAATGTCACTGAGTGTGCAGAGTATGGGTGGATTATAGATATGCTTGCAGCTACGGGTTTTGACTTAAATGAGGTTGTTCTTTTAAGACTAGTTTTGAAGTCTCATAATTTATTTCACTAACTGGTTTTAGTAATAAATGTTAGTGTGCTTTTTGAGATTTTATGGTCTGAAAAAGCACAAGTTTGGGAGTGAAAGTGCTTACTTGTTCAGTAAAGCTTACATTTTATTGATCTTTGGCTTTTGGTCTATGGTCTTTATTGTATTTATGGGTATGATTTATTTATGTATTTATTTATTTAACATTTGGTGACCGTAAAAGTCCAACTAGGACAGAGCCTATTTTCAGCGGAGGCCTGGTAAGAAACACTCCAGATGCATGACTTTGAAATGTGGGAGAAAACCTGAGCACCCAGAGGAAACCCACGCAAATGCAGGGAGGACATGCAGACTCTGCACAGAAGGCAACCCAACCAAGAATCGAACCGGAGAACATCTTGCTGTGAGATGACAACGTTAACCTCTACACCACTGCACCGGCCAAACTGATGACTAAGTTTATTGTCCCATTTGTATTATTTTTGGATTCTTCAAAATGTACTTCATTTACAGAGTACAGAGATAAAACTCTGGTTTGTGTCCCAGACAATTAATGATGTAGCACTGGAGTAACTGGACAGGCAGGGCAGGAATGAGCACCTAATGCCAGCTACCCATCTTAGGAGGAGGTAGGTGTCTATCGCCCTACACTGACAGCCCCCAAAGAAGAGATAGGGGGATGTCAGGACATAGGTATGGTTTGTTTGGAGAGTAAGCACTGCAGAGTCGGAGTGCAGTCCGGGGGGGGCAGGGGTTCATCATTTTTCTTGTGTGTTCTCTGTCCATCAGAGGGAGGGAATTAGGTAGGGTAGAAGAGGAATCCCACAAATCGGTGATGACCAGCTCGCACCAGACTCTTGCCTCCAGTGGGGAACAAATGGGCTGTAGGGCTCTCTCCTTGAATGGGCAATGAATCAACCTACTTTCCCTCAGGTGGAAGAAATGAATGGGTTGAAAAGTGCTGGAGAGGCCCACTGGCTTGGGGTGAGGGTATAAAAAATGTAGTTATATTTAATGTGACTTTGTTGTATTGCTCAATCAATATGCTACTCCTATTACTCCCTATGACCTATGCTTTGGGCTGGCTATACTGCTTATCAATTGATTTCATTTCATTTTTAGGTGGGTCTTGCATCTGGTTTACAGCTCTAGTTACAACAAATGAATTACATTAATACATGACCTTCCCACTGTAATGCAATCTAGTTAAATGTTAATAAACAAGCAAACAGAAGTGAAAATAACAATAAAGCAGTGGAGGCAAAAGATAATGAATGTAGTTGAGTGAATGTGCAGCTATAATCTTACAAGATACTATTTGAAGGACTTTGGGTCAGCTGTTCAATGAAAGAGACGATGGTTCACATTTTGGCATCATTCACTAGGGGTTTGGTGATGGGCTTCATCTTTGTATTACAAATTGGCACAGCTGTACTCCAAAGGATACAAAAACCTCCAGAGGAAAGTGGTAGTGAAGCCAGCAGGAGAAGTACTACAAGTATACAACTGGGATAAAGAGAGACAAAATGATGATGTGAGGTGTCTGCTCCATGTGTAAGTGGGACACAGACTGAGTCTTTAGGATTTTGGGAGATACTGCATGCAGAAAAAAGTAAATACATATATATTACTATAAACCAACTGGCTCACTGACAGAACCCACACTGTAAAAGTTGCAGACTCCAAATCTGACCTCAAACCAGTGACAAGTGGAGTACCACAGGGTTCCGTCCTGGGACCTCTCTTGTTTGCTATCTACTTCTCTGAAGTACAGGCTAACACAGAAGGCCTCTGGCTAACAAAGTTCGCAGATGACTGCAAACTAGGAGCCATAGTCAAGTCCCCAAATGATGTGAACATCCTACAGAAGGGCCTCTCTGAGACAGATGCCTGGTGTCAGAGCCATGGCCTCAAGCTCAATGCCAAAAAGTGCAGTGTCATCCCCTTTGGTAAAAACTCTGTACCCATGAACTACCACATAGGCAGCAATCTACTTAACACCGAATGCGTGATAAGAGACCTTGGGACCCAGGTGGACAGTAGTCTCTCCTTTGAGAGTCACATTGCCACAGTAGTCAGGAAGTCCTTCTACGTGGCACACCTCATCATAAAAGGGTTTTCATCCAGGAAAAAAGAGGTCATCATTCTCCACTACTCGACACTCATTAGACCCACTATAGAGTACAACGCCCTTTTGGAATGTACCTCACAAGACATCTGCAGCAGCTGGAAAGGCCACAGAAGTACTTCACAAAGAGGATTACTGGACTCAAACAAATGCCCTACACTGACCACCTCAAAAAACTCCAGCTTTACTCTGTAGCATATTGCCTACTCAGAGGTGATCTCTGCCTAACATATAAAGCTATATCAAACCCAGAGCTGTTGGACATGCTACACCTAAAGAAATCCCAATCCCTCCGAGCTACACGCTCTAGGGACCTAAACCTTGTCACCACAGTATACAGGACCTGCTGGAGGGATAGATTCCTATCCCAGAGACTTTCCATACTCTGGAACAGGCTACCCATCTATGTCAAGCAAAGTTCTTCATTAGCACTCTTCAAGAAAAATCTTGATGAGTGGATGGGAAATAGGAAATACACCCCGGGGATCACTTGTGTGTCTCGGCTCGACAGTGGCACAGGAAAATAACTTTCTTGGGTGGCGTAAGCCAGGGAACCTTGTTGGCTAGGCTTACGTAGGCCCTTGGGCCGATAGCCTAGTACCTACCTATGAACCTAATATATATATATGTATACACATATATGGATACCTATCAGATTATCAAAGTTTCATAACTTTGAAAGTCGTATGGTCAGGCCCATATGATCGAAGTTTTGAAACTTTGAATGTTTTAAATGAAGATCAAGGTACAGCACAGAATGGGAAAGTTACCCTTTTTTGCAATGTAGTGCTATCTCAGAGTTGGTATATTTAATTAGCAGGGGAGGGTGCCCTGCAAAAACATTAAAAATATAATTTTGTTTTATTTTTTAATGTTCAAAGTTCCGAAACTTCGATGGTCTTGGCCATATGAATTTCAAAGTTTTGGAACTTTGATAATCTAACATAGATTTTATATATATATATATATATATATATATATATATATATATATATATATATATACATGGATTCCATACACTTGGTCGAATTTCATTTGGTCGAAAATGATTCCAGGCATTGCACTTCACTGAAAGCTCACTTGGTCGAAGTTCATTTGGTCGAAAATGGAATATAGCCCCTGCCCCACTGCAGTGCAACCCTGGAGTGAGAATATTAAATAAGGGGGGGTGTGGAGGCATAGCCCCCCCCACATAATTTTAATGTATTCACTGTTATAAGAAGGTATATCCATTAGAAATGCATTGATATATATATATATATATATATATATATATATATATATTTAGTAAAAACTATTAGCATAATGTGGGGAGACAGCCCCCCTTATATATATATATATATATATATATATATATATATATATATATATATATATATATATAAAAAATCACCTGCCAGCAGAAAGAAATGTTATCCATTCTGTCCTTACCTTTCAGCCTACACCTTGCAGTTGCCCCACGCTTTATCTTTCTTTGTCTTGTCTGTTTGTAACAAGCCATTCTGAATGCAACAGTTGTCACACTCTGCCACACGCTCTAGTAGCAATCTGCAGGCAGTGATTGCCCTTTCAGTGAAGGAAACCTTCTTGAGGTCCAGCTTCTAAATCCTTCCCACTTTCTGCAGTACATAAACTCTTTCACTTCCCATGCTTAATCCTCATTTGCATGCCTTGATAGTTCCCTTTCATGATTTTATAAATTCATATCATGGTATTCTATCTCTTTTTGCCTCCATTCTTTACAATCCATGCACCAGGTCTTAATCCCTTCAGCCTTCCTTGTTGTCTCCCTTTTTACCTTTCACGTAGTGCTACAGTCCTCTCCCTCTACAACCCCAGAAGTAAATGTAGTTTTCTACATAAGGTCTGGCCACTGCCCAGCAGAATGGGAAAATGACCTCCTGCTCCCTGGAATTTATTCCCTTTGAGATACGTGAGCATTCTTGTGACTTTTGCTGTAGCTTTTATTTATTTACATTTGTGTACAGAAAAGTCTGTCTTTCAGTGGTGGCCCAGGGATAAAAGCTCCATGGTTACATATACAGAGTTATTACAACAGTGTACAATACATCTAGTAAAGCAGAAGCATTTATAAGGTCATAAAAAAGACACATCAAGAGTTCAACAATGAATTAATTGCAATGTGCAATCCTCATACATTAAGGTGTGTGCTTTATAAAAATTATACAAAGGCAGTTTGAGAGTTAGCACACTAGTGCACATAGTTTAAAGTGAATATTTTATACAAAATTAATACAAAAGCAGTTTTGGTGGTTGCAGTGTAAAGCACACATACTTTAAAGGAAATTTATATACAAAGACAATATTAGAGATAGTTAGGCACTCAGGTAGTGCGAGGGCAATGACAATTGGGTGCCCAGATTGGATTGATACAAATGTGAAAGACTGAAGACAAACAGACTGATAGGATGGAGAAGATCAGTGTGAGATGAGATGTAGATAAAGGTCCGTGAGTGATGAGTTTGTGACAAATATATAGCAGTGGATGGAAAACGGGGGTTGATGATGATGATGCTGGGAGAGAAATGGGGTGGCCAAAGAGATGTGTGTTTGAGATAAGAAGTAGATGAGGACCTTGAGAAGGTTAGTGATATATTAGGGGAGATTTTGATGATGGTTAGTTTAGAAAAATAGATTTTTACTCTGCACTTGTCATTTACCATACAAAGAAAATACCCTAGTTGGGAAGGGATTGGAGAAATAAAGAAGGGGGTTGTCAAACTGGAAAGGACCCTTGGAGAGGACCCTCAGAGAAGCAATAAACATTATTAATGCTGTCCAAGGTATTTGTTTTCCATGGTGTGTGTCAGAGAGATGCTCTGTACTATAGAAGTCAGCATACGGTTAAGTAACGGCTGTAAGGCTTGCAGTTGTGGCTTCATTCATGGATGTGGGTCTGCTTACAAGAATAATGACCTAAGCTGGTCAGAGGGATCTGCTTTTTTCTTTGTAGATACCAACAATGAAATAATAGATTTAAATGTGTATAACCACTCAGACTACCTGGGTATCCATCAAACTAAACAGGAATCTTCTCACCCCTTCTTCCAAGAAATAAAATAATTAGTATCAAAGAGAAAATCTCAAATAAACTATTAAGGAGCTGTGTTAGTTCTACTCCAAAAAATGAGAATGAAATAATAACAAGAGACAAGTCTACTAGAAAATAGAAGGTGATGAACAGCAATGCCTGTTGCTTGCAAAATAAGTTCCCTAATATGACTTGCATTACAATATTCTGGCTGTCGCAGAAACATAGTAAATTATATTGCCCACAGGACGGACAGAAAGGTTGAAACTGCATGAGAAATGGTAGGCAAAAAAAAAAAAACAGGGCAGAATGCAAGAAATAATACTGCATTTCACATGGGTTTTGTTTACAGCCTTCTGAAGGGAAATCAAGGCAAACGTGCATAAGTACTTCTGATGGGGACCTTAATCTGCCATGTGGCAGCTGAATTATCTCTGCAGTAGCTAGACAGGTGTGGGAGGGTAGGGAAAATTGTACCTGATGCTAACAGTACAGCAGGCTTTTATAGTTTGTGTTGAAATCCACATGGAAGAAAATATCTAAGACGTGTTGCTTTTAAGTGTGAATATGCTTTAAGATGTAGAATTTGGTAGTCTATTCTACTTTTAAAAAGTGACCACCAAGTACTGTAATTAACTAATATAACCATAATCCTACAGCCTGAACTGATAATGAACATCCAGGATGTCAACAGCTGTCACTACCCTGAATTCTGCTGCTGGAAAGGAAACCAGGAGATGAGCAGACTGGTTCAGGAAACTATCTGAATACACCTGAAGGAGGAGAAGGAGCAGGGGTTCTACCTATCCTTATAAAAAAATATGATACGGTTCCGTGCATATAAAGGTTTGATGTTCCAAAAGATGTTATTTGCAGAGGTGTGTGCCACCAGGAACCAAGGGTTCCAGGATAGAAACTTCAAACTATTCTGCCAGCAGGTTCATATAATGAACAGGCAAGCCCAGCTACCATGCCAATCAGGCCCCATGGGAGGGGCAGATAACTTGGTGGAGAATGGAGATGCAGCATGTCCTTAAGTACTTCAGAACTTGCTTCAACTTTCTGGTTTAAAAGCCCACATTTGCGCTTGTTTCCCACCTTTCCTTTAACTAGTCTAGTCCAGATACAGATTTGCTGTATCCGGGACTGTTTGTAAGCTTCTATGCGATGCCAAAGTCTGCTTTTCAATTTTTCCCTTAGATCTGCTAATTCTCACCTCTCCTGCACTTTTACTAGCTTATTAGTCTAGCACTTTACCCGACTTCTTGTAGTAATTATTGTAGCACATAAAAGTGCTGCCAGCACTAAACGTTCAACAAGTAAACGGCTCCGGTACTTATTATTAATGCCCACCCCTCCAGGCATATCTAAAGGTCAGTTCCCTGTGCTTTCTCCTATTAACCTGGTGAACTTGGGCATCCTGAAACAATGTAGCAACTGCCTCATGTACACTGACAATCCTCTCCTCTAACCTCCCAACACTCAGACTTGTGAGAGATGCACTTATATATCCAAATTGGAAGCCACACACTCTCCAGCCAAGACCGGAATAGCTGGGCAAGAGAAGATCAACACATGTACCACACCACATGGAACACATAGCCCTCCTGAGCACACACCAGCACTGCCTTCACATAAAAACACAAAAAATACAGCCACCTTTGCGGAGGCTCTCATTAAAAATCTACCCAAACAGCAGAGACCTCCAAGGCAGAAACGCACTCGACCACCACAACACAACACTAATCACGAGACACATAGCTCTCCTAAACAGTGTGCCACTCAACCAAAGCCCCTGAGCAAAACAGCATGCCCAACACACTAGTCACAGATGACTTGATAGTGAGGTACACAGATGTCCCACTCACTAGGTTGAATAAGCAGAAAGTAAGAGTCAGCTGCCTGTCAGGTGCCAGGATCTGCCACATAATGCACGCACTCACGTCCCTCAACAGCAGGTACCAATATGACTCTGGCATTGTATATGTGGGTGTGAATGACCTGAGACGTACCGCCCTGGACTACATGAAAAGAGACATGGAGGAGCTCTTGGATTATGTAGCCCAGGGGGGGTATGCCGCTAGCCCTGAGCAGCATCCTACCATCACCCAGAATGATACCACAGTACAAGCAGAAATGATTGATTTCAACAATTGGCTAAGTTTCTGGTGTCTTTCTAAGGGGATCCAGTATCTGTCTGCCTGGGATGACATGACTGACAGACCTCTATGCTTTGCCAGAGATGGTCTGCATCTGTTACCTCTGGGCTTCCGGATACTGGCCAAGGCTCTTGCCACCCCTAGAGTGCCATTTTTAGGCGGTGTTTCAAAGACCAAATTACCACCATAACAGCTACAAACAAATGCAATCTGAGGGTCATGCTGCACAACGCTAGTCTAAATCTCAAAATGCACTCTCTCGAAGCACTCCTTAAAATGGAGAACATCTACATTTGTGCCGTAACAACGACCTGGTTCAAGGCAGAAGAAAGCACCCCTGTATTACCGGACTATAACTCATTCCACACTTTTCGGCCCCAGAACTTGGACCGAAGCTCCAAAGACAGTGGTGTTTACATATTTATAAAGGATCCACACACCTCCATACTGGCAGCCCAACATAACGCATCTGAGATACTTCAGGTGCAGCTAACATTATGTAAGACAGCGATTCAGGTCGCAGCCTGCTATAGGTCCCCAACCATGTCCCAAGACTTACACTCCATGTTCCTAAGCACCCTGGAGAATATTAGGGTCCAACCTAATACTCTCATACTGGGTGACTTCAACTACCCCTCCATTAACTGGGAAATCTACTCATGTACCAATACACTTACCCAACGTTTCCTGGAATTCATTAATTCTAATGCCCTGGACCAGCTCGTTCTTACCCCCACTAGAGGTAACATCCTTGACCTGGTCATTACTAACATGGCCAACAATTGCTCTACACCAATTGTCAACTCTTCCCTGGTTAGATCCGACCACAAACTAATCATCTTGGAAATCCACATCCCTCCCACCCACCCCCCACAAAGGTACCCACCATGAAAAACTTCTCCAAAGCTAACTTTGGGCTCCTAAAAACAGAGGTGGCTAACTTTACGGCACCCATGTAAATGAAGAATAGTTACATGACCACCAAATCATACACCAATGCACTGTATGAACACGTACACAAATGCATGGATCTCGCCATACTCAATAGAACCAAGATGCTCTCCTCCAAAAAAAGGAAGCCAATCTGATGGTCCCCTCCCATAAACAAACTCTACAATAGAAGGTAGAAACTGATGCGGAATAAGGTGAAGTACCAAGACTGGAAAAACTCCTTTATCAGCCTCAACAAAAAGCTAAGATCCCTCATCAAATCTTCTAAAGCTAGCTATGAAAACAGAATTGCAGCAGATAGTAAAGACAACCACAAGGCCTTCTATAGTTATGTAAAGAATCTCCACGGCAAAACCCAGATATGCTCTGAGCTACTGCACAATGGTACCTCCTATACGGAGCCAACAGATATTGCCAAGATACTGGGTGACAAATTCAGTGCCAACTTTACCCCCCCAAAGGACCAGTCACAATACCAGTAGATTGCCAGGCACCCAGTATTACTGCTGCGCAGCTTAAAACAGAACTATCCAAGGCCAATAATACAGCTTCTATGGGAACTGACAATATCCCTGGCTGTGTTCTACATGAACTACAGAGGGAACTGGCACCTCACCTGTGTGCTCTATTCAATCACAGCCTCACCTCAGGCTTTGTCCCTACCGAATGGCACACTTCTACAGTCATCCCTCTCTACAAAAGGAGGACTGACTATAGACCCTGGGAACTATCGCCCCATAAGCCTGACGAGTCTGATATGCAAAGCTATGGAATGCATCATCATGGACCTAATAAACAAGGATATAGAGAATCTCCAAACTGTGGATCCCACACAGTTTGGTTTTGTGAAGGGTAGATCATACCTGCTCAACTTGGTCAACTTCTTTGAGTCAATCCCCAGAGCTGTGGATGAAAGCAAGATGGTTCGTACAGCCTAACTTGATCTGGGCATGGCCTTTGATGCCATTCCCCACTCAGGAATCATAGAAAAACTCACTAAGTTAGGCATCAACCCCTATATAACTAGGTGGGTTGCAAACTGGCTCACAGGTAGAACCCACAGTGTGAAAGCAGCTGACTCCAAGAAAGACTGCTGACCAGTCATGAGTGGAGTTCCACAGGGTTCAGTCCTGGTTCCTCTCCTGTTTGGTATCTATTCTCTGAAGTCCAGGCCAACACGAAGGGACTCTGGCTGACAAAGTTCGCAGATGACTGCAAGTTGGGAGCTATTATTAACTCCCCAAGTGATGTTGACATCCTACAGAAAGGCTTCACTGAGACCAAAAACTAGTGTCAGAACTATGGCCTTAAGCTCAATGCCAAAAAATGTGTCATCATCCCCTTTGGGAAAAACCTGGTTCCAATTAATTACCACATTGATGGTAGTCCACTGAACACAGAAGGCATTACAAGAGATCTGGGAACATGGGTTTTCAGCAACCTCTCTTTTGACCACCACATTGCCACTGTGGTCAGAAAGTCCTTCTATGTGGCACATCTCATTACTAAGGGTTTTGCATCCAGGAAGAAAGAGGTCATTGTCTCCCTCTACTCTTCCCTCATTAAGCCAGTCATTGAGTACAATGCCCCATTTGGCATGTACCTCACTAAACACCTGCAACAACTGGAGAGGCCGCAAAAATACCTCACAAAGAGGATCCTAGGCCTTAAAACATTTGTCCTATATAGACAAACTCAAAAAACTCCAACTATTCTCTGTCTTATATCGCCTACTAAGAGGTGATCTCTGCTTGACTTACAAAGCCATGTCTGACCCAGCTCTGTTAGAAATGCTATATCTGAAGAAATCCCTCCGCACCACACGCTCCAGAGACCTCAATCTCATTACCACAATCAACAGAACATGCTGGAGGGACAGTTTCATAACCCAGAGACTGCATATTCTATGGAATAGACTTCCCATACATGTCAAGCAGAACACCTCACTGGCCCCCTTCAAGAGAAATCTTGATGAGTGGAAGGGAAATAGAAAATTCACCCCAGGGATTACTCCAGTGGCTTTGCTCGACAGAAGCACTGGGAACTAAGGTTGGGTGGCAAGATGCCAGGGTAATCCTATGGGCTAGGCTTGTAAAGGCTCCAGGGCCATTAGCCTAGTACACACCTATGAACCAGCCAGTGTTGGGTCACAGTTTTGTCACATTGTCACTGTGGTCAGAAAGTCCTATGTGGCACATCTCATTTCTAAGGCTTTTGCATCCAGGAAGAAAGAGGTCATTGTCTCCCTCTACTCTTCCCTCATTAGGCCAATCATTGAGTACAATGCCCCATTTGGCATGTACCTCACTAAACAACTGAACAGACCACAAAAGTACCTCACAAAGAGGATCCTAGGCCTTAAACATTTGTCCTATATAGGCAAACTCAAAAAACGCCAACTATTCTCTTTCTTATATTGCCTACTTAGAGGCGATCTCTGCTTGACTTACAAAGCCATGTCAGCTCTGTTAGAAATGCTACATCTGAAGAAATCCCAATCCCTCCACACCACATGCTCCAGAGACCTCAACCTCATTACCACAATCAACAGAACATGCTGGAGGGGCAGGTTCATAACAGAGACTGCATATGCTATGGAATAGACTTCCAATACATGTCAAGCAGAGCACCTCACTTGCCCTCTTCAAGAGAAATCTTGATGAGTGGAAGGGAAATAAAAAATTCACCCCAGGGATTACTCCAGTGGCTTTACTCGACAAAAGCACTGGGAACTAAGGTTGGGTGGAAAACTGGGAACTAAGGTTGGGTGGCAAGATGTCAGGGTAATCCTATGGGCTAGGCTTGTAAAGGCTCCAGGGCCATTAGCCTAGTACACACCTATGAACCAGCCTGTGTTGGGTCACAGTGCCACTGTGGTCAGAAAGTCCTTCTATGTGGCACATCTCATTACTAAGGGTTTTGCATCCAGGAAGAAAGAGGTCATTGTATCCCTCTACTCTTCCCTCATTAGGCCAATCATTGAGAACAATGCCTCATTTGGCATGTAACTCACTAGACACCTGCAACAACTGGAGAGGCCACAAATGTACCTCACAAAGAGGATCCTAGGCCTTAAACATTTGTCCTATATAGACAAACTCAAAAAACTCCAACTATTCTCTTTCTTATATTGCCTACTTAGAGGCGATCTCTGCTTGACTTACAAAGCCATGTCTGACCCAGCTCTGTTAGAAATGCTACATCTGAAGAAATCCCAATCCCTCCGCACCACATGCTCCAGAGACCTCAACCTCATTACCACAATCAACAGAACATGCTGGAGGGACAGGTTCATAACCCAGAGACTGCATATGCTATGGAATAGACTTCCAATACATGTCAAGCAGAGCACCTCACTTGCCCTCTTCAAGAGAAATCTTGATGAGTGGAAGGGAAATAGAAAATTCACCCCAGGGATTACTCCAGTGGTGTTACTCGACAGAGGCACTGGGAACTAAGGTTGGGTGGAAAGATGCCAGGGTAATCCTATGGACTAGGCTTATAAAGGCTCCAGGACCATTAGCCTAGTACACACCTATGAACCAGCCAGTGTTGGGTCACAGTTTTGTCTTCCACAAGATCATAATTTGCATAAATAGCTGATACAAATATCCTGACCACAACAGAATAACAAATATCTTACAAGTGCCTAAAGTAGGTCATAATCACTTGTAGACTGAATGACTGGCATGGTACAGGGTACCACTCTACTCAGATTGAGAATCTTTTTGACTTGAAGACACATGCTTGCCTCATAGACAGATTCTAGACAACATCAACTTTTATCATATCAGAGACCCCTACCAGCAAACCCAGTGGAATAAACTGTCTACATCTGTAGCCAGGCCATAAAGTGGCACTAGCTGGAGTTCCAATCATGGAAACATCCATTTCTAGAATCTGAATGGTTTCCTGTACTGCTAGGGTTCTTAGGGTATGAAGCTGTGCCCTTTGTGGTCATCACAGGGTTATAAGATGATATTTTTGTCTTTCTTTCCTGAACTTTAATATCATTCATGGAATCAGGGAAATGGTAGGAATGTATACAGGAACCTCTCTTCAGTAGAAATGAGGAAATAATCATGGATACCTCCCTCTTACCCTGCTGTACATAGCAGAAAAGTTAAGAACGGTATTCTACATGGTGGCAAACAAGTTAAACTTGGAGCTCCTCACTTCTGAAAGACCCTGGCCAGAGATGGTCTCTAGATCCAGACCTTCGGGACAGGGCTTGAGTTCCAGCCATTACCACTCACTAGCTTATTCATATCCCCGGGAATGTAAAAGGAAGAAGACAGGAGGCTGTTGCTGTTTGGGCCCAGTGCTAGATGAACATTGTTTCCCTGCACATTCTTGCCTGTATGGATAACATACAACATATTTAACAACAACATCACAATAAAATAACAAAATAGTTGCCTGCCTGGAAGACAAGTTGCTATTGAAGTACCTGCTTCTCCAAGTTCTTCAGGTCCAGAAGCACTGTTCTGAGTCCCAAATGCCTGCTGTGGAGTTCCCTGTCAACAGAGAACCACATTCCCTGCACACTGCGAGACCTTAGGTGGGCCCTGCAACCCATGAAAATATCATCCATTCTCAATTCAAAAGGAATTCTCAGCAGAAGATTGTTTAGAACTGTCCATTACTTCAGGATCTGGGAATGAGGTTCTAACACCAGCAAAAGACATGTGAGTGCACGGTTGCTCTGTTGACACTGACACTTGACAGTCCATTGCAACAGGCATCTTCAGGCATGCAAATGGTACCATGAAACCTGTGGCTGCAATTAAACTTAAAAGGCACAGTAGGGTCTGAGCCTGAACCCTGCACTACATTCTCATCCAGAAGGTCATGACTTTGACCACCAGGGCCCTCTCCCAGGGACAGAGTGGCCAGCACTAGAGAATATTCACCTTTCCCTTGATGAAGAATTTCCTATGAACCAGGGTCAGCTTCTTCCAATTTATGTTGATCCCTTGGGACTGCATTTATGAGAATGCCCATGAGTGAGACAATCCCAATGAGTGCTTAGATATGGTCACAAGGATCCAGCTATCCAAATACAGGAACACCAAGCAACCATTCAGTTGCAAGGTTTTGATCATAATGACCAAGATCTTGGTGATGATAAGCAAAGAATAAATGGCAACACATTCTGCTGGAAGTGATGCCCACCCAGAACATGCTGACAAAATATTTCATGTGGAAACCAAGTGATGGTTTACCAAAATGCATCCATCATGTTTAGTGACACTATCTACACTCCTTCAGGAGCAAGAGCTTGATCACCTGCATCCAGAACCAGGCATACCAGATATGGTGATTGTAGTCACTGAGGCTCATAAATGAATGAAGGTTGTAGACTCTGGGTCACAAAAGAGAAAGCATTAAAAAAAACACTGTTTCTGTGTTGGAGTAGTTCTATTTTCCCCTTCACCAGTAGAGTACATCTATGCCAAAAGAGCTCTGCTAAAGGAGTAATTTATCAACAGGCCCAACCTTTGGAAGGGGAGAGTTGGTGAGCTCCATCACATATCTGACTGCTGGCACAGTCAACAACCTGTATGATTCCACTTGCACTACAGGGTACAAGACATTGTAATGCTTAAGAGCCCTCTTTGGATGCCATGAAGGCCTCTTCTTTTTAAGCTGGCTAAGTTCATCAACTGAAGAGAGAGAGCGAGAGAGAGAGAGAGAGAAAATGCAGGAAGAGAATAAATGATGTCCTCACCAGAGGATATGATCTGCTTATCTTACGGTAATCATTAACCACATCCTGAGCAAGCAGACCAAAGATCATATCCCCTCATAAATGGCCATCCAGAGTCTTGTTCTTGAAAATCTCCTTAAACGAGAACAATCTCAGCCATAACATTCTTTGCAGGCACACATTCTATTCAGGGGTCTACTTAAGGCATTAGCACAATCACAGTGGAAAGAGGACACATAACATCCTACCATGGAGGCTAAGGACAAGGTTTGAAAAAGATCTGCCTTAAGCCCATAATCAGCTTCTTCCTTACCAGATGTGCCTTCAGCTGGAATAGGTGAAATGATTAGTTGATCTCTAAGCCCTAACATACTAAAGGAATAACCCCCACCCCCCACCACAGCTTATCAAAACTCTAGGCTTCTTGTCTTGCTGCAAGGTCAGGAAATTATTTCAGGATTTGAGGTGTGACCCATAACACGGGATGACCAGATGGGCCTTCCTTGGCCAGACCATCCTGGATTACCTTGGGTCTGAGCACTAGTCCTGTCATGACTTGATGGCTCTTAACATCATCTTGCCAATGAAAAGCCCCAACAGAGATGAGAGATGAGGACATGCCTCTCCTGCTCCTAAGAGCCACCAACGAGGCAAAGTACAAGTTCATGCTTATGCTCTCACTAGGCAAGGGTGAACTCACCTCCTAAAGGGTTTGGGGAGATGGAGGAACAGCAAGCTTGTCTTGAAGAGGTTCAGCATTGGGCCTAGACTTGCCATGCTTGTCCTAGTGATGATGTTTTATCATGTGCCTTGGGTATAAGAAGGACCATCCCACTGATCTGTACACAAAAGTTCTTAACTGCTGCCATCTTAGCAAAGTGAGTAAGCAGCTCTCCTGCCTCCAATGTTTAGTAGTCTTACACTGAAACTTTGACACTAGAGGCAGTTTCTAACATTGTGTTCTTCCATGAGACAGTACAGTTAATGCTAGTGTGGGTCTTGGGCAGTAATTTGACAGAGACTTTGACAGTTAAGACATTTGTGCATGTAAACAGGACTTTATCAGTAATAGCAAGGACTAAGATCTAATTTATGCAAGTGGCCTCTAATTGACAGGCTCTGGGGATATGGTCATTTATGTATACGGTGCATTACATGACAGAGAGCACTGGTTGGGTGAACAGAGTTTCCTGTATATATGAGAGTTTTCTAAAAACATATGCCAAATTCTGATTGGTGAGGTAATTCCCAACGAAGGGCCTATTTTACCTTCTGCTTTCAAGAAAATGTAATGTAACCTGTTGTAACAGTTTTTTTTTTCTAGTTTCACCCAACTTCATCACATTCAAGCTGGCCTTTTCTAGCTCAGAACAAAAAGAAAATGAGACTTCTAATTGCACCACTCTACTGCCAATACTCATAATACAGGACAGCCACCCCCCCCCAAGTGTCCGGGTCAGAAATGTCACTAGAACATCTACATTTATGGTAAGTGTACACAAGTGTACTATGTTCTTCGTGTTTCACTGTTGCAGTCATTACTTTTGGGTAGATTCCCAAAGCTAAGGATGGGAGGAGGAATTTAAATAGCATTAGGACCAGCTAAAAGGCCCTGCAAAATTGCAGTAGCAAAGCCAGCTCTGGATTTAGAGAAAATTGGCAGATGGTAATGCTTGGTGAAAGTATGTACAGAACTCCAGGTAGCAGCTTCTAGGAGGTCCCTGGTAGGGACGCCTCTAAGAAAGGCTGTAGAGGTAGATGCACCCTGGTAGAGTGGGGCCTGATCCCCTGTGGGATAGGTTTTCCATGGTGTTTGTAGGAGAAATGAATTCAATGGCCTATTTATTTGGAAATGGTTTGCTTTGAAATAGCCTTCCCCTCTGCCCCTGCAGCAAATACCACCAGCAGTTGATTAGATTTCCTTTGAGGTTTAGTTCTGTCCAAGTAGAATCTAAGTTGTCTATGCATGTCTAAGGAGTCCAGAATCCATTCCCTTTTGTTCTGTGGATTAGGAAAGAAGGTTGGCAAATGTATGGACTGATTAAGGGCCACACTGGATACCACCTTGGGCATGAGGGAGGGATTGGTCCTGAGGGACACCCTGTCTGCATAAAAGATGATGAAAGGCTCCACTGCCATGAGGGCCTGTAATTCAGATACCCTTCTTGCTGAAGTGATTGCTACAAGGAAAGCTGTTTTCCAAGAAAGGCATTTTAAGTCTGCAGTGGCAGCTGGCTTGAAAGGAGGAAGTATGAGCTTTTCCAATACAAAGTTGAGGTCCCAGGCTGGAGTTGGAGCTCTCATGGGTGGTCGTAGATTTTTGGCCCCTCTGAGGAACTGCTTAAGCAGTGGATAACAGAAGAGGGGTGGTTCTGTGTTATAATGAGCTGAGATGGCTGAGGCATGAATTTTGATGGAGGAGAAAGACAGGACCTTATGAAGCATCTCAGTTAAGTATTGTAAAATCTGAGGTAAATTGGGCACTGTTGTGCTCATCCTTTGAGACTGGTTCCAGGCACAGAATCTTTTTCATTTTTCAGTGTAAGACTTTCTAGTACTAGGCCTCCTTGCCTCTAAAATGATATCCCTCACTAGTTTACTGAGGGATGGTAAAGGAGAAATTATGTAATTAGCCAGGCTGCTAGATTCAGTGTTTGAAGCTGAGGGTGTAGGATTTGGTTCTCCTGCTGAGACAATAGAGTAGGAGTCTGAGGCAGGTGCCATGGGACCAACAGTGACACACTGCACAAGAGGGGGTACCAGTGTTCGCATGGCCAGTCTGGTGCAATCAAAATCATCCTTGGTTTGTCTTGTTTGATCTTTAGTAGTACTTTGGAGAGCAGAGGCAGAGGAAGAAAGGCATAAACTGATAGGTTTTTCCTGCCGAAGCTCAGAGCATCCACTTTCCAAGCTTGTTTGTGGGGAGTCCTTGTGCAAAATTTGTCCAACTGATAGTTCTGGGGGGAGGCAAACAGGTCTATATCTGGGCTCCCTCATTTGCTTGTCAACATGTTGAAAATCCTTGGTTCCAGTTTCCACTCGTGTGGGTCCATGAGGTTTTTGCTTAGTTCGTCTGCCAGTGTATCTAGTTTTCCTGGCAGGAACTGAGCTTGTAGATGCACCTGATAGCTCAGGGCTGTGTTCCACAATGCCATGGCTAGTCTGCAGAGGGGCTAAGAATGTGTATCCCCCCTGCTTGTTTATGTACCACATAACAGTGGTGCTGTCCATCTTTATCATTAATTGTCCTGGAAGAATGTGGTCCTTGAAGGCTGTCAGAGCATTCTGTACAGCTAACATTTCTTTTTGATTGATATGCAGGTGCATTTGACTTGGGTTCCATTTGCACTGAATGCACTTCCCTGCCAAATGAGCCCCCATGCATAATCTGATGTGTCTGTCGTTAGGGTTTGGGCGGCAGGGGGGTGTTGTAAATGGTAGTCTCTTGTTTTGGTGGCAGGCCTCTGCCCACCAAAGAAACTCTAGGCGTAGGCAAGGTATGTTAGGAATCATTGCTTCTAGATTCTGAGAATGTTGGCACCATAGGCTTTTTAGATAGCATTGTAGTTTCCTCATATGCAGTCTTGCATATGGAATTAGGAGAATGCAGGAGGCCATGAACCCCAAGGCTTGTAGATAGTAGGGGTTTTGTGGTCACTTGTTTGAAGTAGTTTGTCAAATAAATTTGTTACTCTAGCGTGAGGTAAGCCATCTGGGAAGTGTATTCAAGCTTGTTCCCAAGAATATAATTTGCTGACAGGGTACCAGGTGTGATTTCTTTAAGTTTATGGTGTACCCCAGACACATCAGCACCCTTTGAACGAAGTCCAGATGATTCAAAAGTATGTCCTGGCTTTCTGCCTGAATTAAACAATCATCCAGGTATGGGTATATTTGAATATTTCTTTGCCTGCAAAAGGCAATGACTGGGGCTAGGCACTTTGTGAATTCTCTGGGCGCAATAGATAAGCCAAAGGCAGTGCAGAGAACTGGTAGTGATTGTAGCCTGCTTTGAAGCGTAGGTATCTTCTGCAAGATTCACTGATTGAGATGTGCAGGTATGCTTCCTTTACAATGAGTGTTGCCATCCAGGCATCTTTTCCTAGCATGGGAAGCAACTGGTGAAGTTCAGCATCTTGAATTTTGGAATCACCAAAAAGGTGTAGACAGGTCCAGGATTGGACGCCATGAATTGTCCTTTCTGGGTACCAGGAAAAGTCTTGAGTAGAAACCTTGTCCTTTTTCCTCTTCTGGTACAGTTTGAATAGCCTTTATGTTTAAAAGAGAGAGTATTTGCTTTTGAACCTCTGCCCATTGATTTGGGGGTAGATCTGGCCAACCGTTGGGCACTGGCAATGTGTGAAAATGAAGCCTGTATCCTTGGGACACTATATTTAATATCCATTTGTCCTGGGTAATGAGTTCCCAGTTTCTGGCCTGCAGACCAATCTTTCCCCCTAAAGGAGCAGTCAGTTGAGAAGTGCTTGGAAGTTTTAAAGTCAATTCACTGAGACAGTGTTCCATAAGGGGGAGTCCTACTACTCCCAGATTTGGTAGCAGAAGCCCCCACTGCTTAGTCTTGTGCGTACCCTGGGCATGAAACCTGGGGTTTCTGCTGGGACTGGGTTTGGATTGAGAAGGCCTGGAAGGAGCAGGAAAGGACCAATTCTTAGAGGGCCAATGCCTAGTAAATCTTGGAGGCTGAACTTGTAAGAAATCTTTAACAATCTGCATAGATTTAGCTTTATCTTCCATCTTTTCAAGAACTTCCTCAGCTTTATTGCCAAACAGCGGCCCTGATTTAAGGGAGCATCCAACAGTTTAGCTTTAACATGATCAGGCAAAGATTGCTCCTTAAGCCAAGCATGCCTTCTGAGTACAGACCCAGTGACAGCAGCCCTGCAAGAGGCCTCTAAAGAATCAAACCCACATTGCAAAGTATGTTTTCAACCTGTTCAGCAGAACACATCAAATCCTGTAAATCCTTATTTTCAGCACAGTCAGGAATCAACATATTCTGTTTAAGCAATCCAATAATATGCTGCTGATACATTAAGATATGAAACTGACAGTTTAAGGCCCTAATGGCCAAAGTTGCAGAAGTGTAAACCTTCTTACCCCATCTATCCAGCACCCTGGAATCTCTATCAGAAGGGGTAGGATTTTTGGCAGTAGAAGCCTTAATGCCCTTGGGTCCCTGTGAAATAGTCTCTGAATCCGCAATAGGATTTTTAAAAAGGAACTTGTGACTTTCAGGAGCCCTGTAATATCTGTCAGGTTTTCTGGGGGCAGGAGGCAAAGAATCAGGGGACAAACTAGATTCCGAAAAGGCATCATCAACAATGTCTAGTACAGGAGGTATAGCTAAAGGCCTATATTGAGACAGAAGTAAGAAGTCACTAAGCCTCTTTTTTGAATCAGAGAAATCCTGGCTTTTCCACTGGAAATACTCCCTTAGAGTGTGCAAAGTTTCACCAAAAGAGAAATCTTCTGGAGGAGAAGCAGATGGAATAGAGTCCTCTGCATCAGAATCCTCATAAGTAGATAAGGGTAAATCCAGATTATCAGAAGAATCAGAAAAATCAGAATCCTGGTCAGAAGATTCATAAACAAATTCAGTCCCAGGTCTCACAAAAGAGAAAGGTTGGCTTCCCCTGATTAAAGTTATAAGGTCTTCAGCCATTCTTATCATTTGTTTTTTAGGCCTAGAGGCCTGAGCATGTAGCCTGGGCATCAGTTTTCTAGGAAAGGTTCGAGGTTTAGGCCTTAAAGAAGAAGGAGGAATCAGTTTAAAATGCAAGTCCGTAGCTACGGCCTGAATACACCCTCAGAAGCCGGTGCCTGCACACCCATCCAAGGTAGAGACATCTGCAGGTTCCACAGTTGAAGCATCTTGCAGCATACCAGACTCCAAATGGGTCTCAGTAGAGGCCTGCGAGTCAGAAGTAGTGGGTATCAGGGGCTGCGAAAGTGCCTCACTGAGTACCGGCGAACTGGCGACTGGCTTAGGAGAAGTGTCGTCGGCAGTTTTGGACCTAGACGGCCTGTCTCTGTCTTTATCTTTGCGCTTTTTTGGAATACCGGTAGTTGGATGGCTTACCGACATTTCTGGATAATTGAACTGAGAACCGAAATATTTAGAGCCAAAAATATACAGACGACGGATAGTGCGTTGATTAAATAAGGCACAAAACCGACAGCAAGGTACGTCGTGGTCAGGGCCTAGGCAAGTAATACAGTACGAATGAAAATCTTTGTGAGGTATTTGCTTTCCACAAGTAATGCAATTATTAACTTTTACTGACATCGGTAGCAAGAAAAAGTTTCCCCAACGAGGTACTTAGCTTTAGTTGAAGACTTTGGTTCTGAAACTCGAAAACGAAAATTTCAGGAATCGGCCGACCGTCACTTGCGAACTGCTTCTTTTTTGGACACTGCACGGCAAAAAAGACTGATGTAATGGCATCAGCTGCATGTTTTATACCCCTGATGACCTGACGTCATGGAAGAAGGGACAGCAACCGATGCAGGACCCAAGACTTTGTTAATCAGGCCGACTGAGGGCTACTGCAAGCAGATAACCCAAAAGTGATGACTGCAACAGTGAAACATGAAGAACATCTGGTATACAGTTCAAAAATCCCGAGTGCATCCATGCAAGTCATAACTGCATCCCATTTACTCTCTTTTGGGGGTCATGCTCCATTTTTGAGAAATATTCTGTGCACAAATCTTCTTTTCTTTGAGTTTCATCACAAATCCATTATATGCATATATAATTATGAATGAATAAATAAGCATATGGACAGTACTACTTAAGAATTAACTGTGTTTTTTTTTTTTTGGGGGGGGGGCGCTGTTCCATTCCTAGACCATTTCATGTCCAAATCCTCCATTACTACTTTTCTCCACACAACAGGGAATATAACTAAACTCCATAACTACAACTTAATGTTTTCTGCCGTTCAACACTGGTGACAATTCTGAAAAATTGCATCTTATGATAAATATCATTATGTGAGATTCCTATTAAGAAGACATGACTGCCACATTAAGGAAATTCTTCAAATGCCTCAAAGGTCTGCCCTTCTGGTGAATTATGTGCATTTATTTACAATGAATTGACAATGATATGACCAGATGGCTTAATGGTTAAGGTCTTTGCCTCCCATGCACAAGGTACAAGGTTCGATCCTGACCTCTGACCAATGCCTGTTTGGAGTTTGCATGTTCTCGCTGTGTCTCCATGGGGTTTCTCCCATGTCTGAAAAACATGCTGAGTGTTTCCATCTCAAACTCACCAATGAATGGAGCTGTGGGCAGCAGCACAGACTCTACATGTGCCATATAGGGGGAAGAGTTGTACAGACCAACCGCTTTGGGCATCTGTTGTGGTGCGCAGTATCCTCAAGATAGGAGAACATGGATCACAGACTGCATGCTGTGGCAGGGCTAGCCACTTGACAGTGTAAAATATGGCTGTAGGTGATTTGGTCATGTTGACTAATGTTGCCAAAAATGGGCATGGGTAGTTACCGGTGATAAGTGGGTTGAGGACCCGGCCTACTCTCACCCACGCCAGGGACCCTTGCTAACAGTGGGAAGGGTATATGTGCCCCTATTGGCCAGCATGCACCTGCCATAAAGCCCAGCAGCTCTGGGCCAATAAGTTACTGGCTGGCCGGTGTCTAGTTGCCCAGCCTGGGTTACCTGGGATAACTCTATTGAGCAAAAGCTGGATGTAAAACCAACCAACCTGCCAAACATGAACTGAGAATTGCTATGCTTAATGTAGGTTCACTGACAGGATGCAGCTTGGAAGTGGATGAAATAATGATATGGAGGAGACTGGACATCCTATGTATCCAAGAGATAAGATGGAAGGGGAGTGCAGCAAAGCCACTTGGGTTGGGATCCAGACTCTACTACTGAGGTGGGGGACAGGCTAGAAATGGTGTAGGAATTGTGGTGAGAGACAGGCTTCAGAAGGCAGTGAGTGATATCATCAGAATTAATGATAGACTCATGGCAATCAGATTCCAGTGTAATGATGGGGTAGTATTCATAATCTCAGCATACACCCCACAGCAGGGTTCTGATAGTGAGGAAAAGAGTGCATTCAGACAGCAGTTGCAGGACTACTAGATAAAGCAGGACAACATTAATTGGTGTTGATAATGGGTGACTTGAATGCACATATTGGGACACACAGAACTGGATATGAGGACCGCCTGGGTCCACATGGGTGGGGTAACAGGAATAAAGAAGGAGAAGCCATTCTAGACTTCTGTCTGGAAAATGGCTTGATAGTAGTCAACACATGATTCAGAAAGACAGTCACAAGATCACATACAAGAGTAGTTAACATGCAACTCAGGTAGACTTCCTCCTAGTAAGGAAAAGGCACTAGGGTAGAATCCATGATTGCAAAGTCATCCTCAGTGAAACAGTTGGCCCACAGCATAAACCATTAGTTGCCACAATCAGCTGTAAGCAGTGGTCAGAGAAGGCTCTAAGGTCAACAGAGACCAGGCTGAAGACCTGGAAGTTGACTGGAGAGAAAGTTCAGCAGTTCAAGGAATTACCCAGGGCTCTAGCACCCCAAAAAGAGGAAGAAATAGGTGGAGTTGAAGAAGAGTGGCAGCGCCCAAAAACGGCATGTGTTTAGACTACAGAAAAGATATGTGGCTGAGCCAGGTATGGAAATAAGGTACATAAGGAAAGCTGGTGGTGGAATGCAGAAGTCCAGGAATCCATTAAAAGAAAGAAGGCGTGCAGGAAGAAATGAGAGATAGAAAAGACTGGCCAGGCTAGGAAGGACTACTGGTTGGCTAACAAAGAAGCTAAGAATGAAGTTGCAATAGCAAAGAATAGGGCATCGGAGACATTGTACCAACTTCTGCACTGAGTGACTCAGTAAGGGGCATAAAGAAACTATATCAGGTTGCAAGGCAAAGACAGAAAGGTAAAGAAGATAGTCAGACACCCTTCATAAGGGATGCCAGCAACAACCTGCTCACCAGTCCACAGGACATCAAAGGCAGATGGAAGAAGTATTTCCAGCAGCTTCTTAATGAAGAAAACCCCACAGAAGCTGTACTGGCCCAGAAACAGCCTACAATGAGAGAAGAAGAGGAGCCCACCTTAAAAGAAGTAAGAACAGCACTAAGGAAAATGAAGTCAGGGAAAGCAGCAGACTCAGATGAGGTCACAGCAGATATGATAAAGACGCTGGGTGAGATAGGGGAGAAATGGCTCCTAAGGGTACTAATAGCAGTGTGGAGAGAAAGGCGTATCCCAGATGACTGGAGAATAAGCAAACTCGTTCCAATGTACAAGAACAAAGGGGACATCCACAACTGTGGGCAGTACAGAGGGATCAAACTCATACCACATTGCATGAAAGTTCTGGAGAGTGTGATTGATAAATGGATACACAGAGTAGTAGAATGTAAGATGGGAGATAAGCAGTTTAGATTCAGATCAGGGTACAGCACAACTGACCCGATGTTAGCACTGAGAAAGATACTTAAGAAGAAGCTAGAGAGGAGGAGAGAGTCCAACTAGGCATTCCTAGACTTGGAGAAAGCATATGACAAGGTCCCAAGAAAGCTAATCTGGGCAGTACTGCGGTGGTTTGAAGTCCCGGAAACATTAGTAGAATTAGTGCAGGCTATGTACAAGGACCCAGTGACTCAAGTACGAACGGTGTTCGATCTCACAGAGGAGTTCCGATTGGGAGTGGGTGTACATCAGGGTTCAGCTCTGAGCCCACTGTTGTTCATACTGGTGATGGACTACATTAGCAAACAGGTTGGAGGGGACAGATCAACAAAGCTGCTGTATGCAGACGATGTGGCAGTACAGACAGACTCTGAGCTAGAACTTCAGCAAAGGATAGAAGAATGGAATGAAAATCTGAAGGCACATGGGATGAAACTAAGTACAGATAAGACAGTCCTAATGGCAGCAAACTGGGGAAATCAGAAGAAGCTGAGAGTAGAGACCGAAGGGAAGATAGTGGAACAGATAAACAGCTTCAAGTATCTGGGAGGGGTGGTTGAGGAGAAGGGTAGTCTGAATGAAGAGGTCAAAGCTAGAATCAGAGGGGCTGCAGCCAACTAGCACAGAGTATCAGGTGTAGCCTATGACAGAAGAATGCCAAAGAACCTTATAAGTAAGGTGTACAAGACAGTGGTGCGACCAGTACTACTGTATGGTACAGAAACCTGGGCAGTAAAGGCAGAACAGTTGAAGAAGCTAGAGATGATGGAAATGAAGTGCCTGAGAAAGGCAGTAGGATGCACACTGTGGGACAGATGAAGAAATAAGGACATAAGAGCAGAAGCCAAAGTAGCTCCAATTGCAGAAAAGATCAAAGAGAACAGATTACAGTGGTTTGGACATGTGTAGAAAAGCAGAAGACAATCTGGTGGGGAAGATTTGGAACAGCAAGGAAGAAGGTAAGAGGAAGTTAGGACATCCAGCAAAGAGGTGGATGGATTGTGTGAAGGAAGATCTGCGACAATCAGGCATGAGTGTTGAAGAAGGCAGGAGTGTGGCACTAAATCGAGAGAGCTGGCGACAATTAACACAATACCCTGACCCCATGTAGAAAAAAATGGGGAAAAAAGGGGCTGATGATTATTTACAATGAATTGTGCAGACTGAACAAACACCGCTGTCTTCCTGAGTTTGAACGAGAGACAGACTTTTGTTAACTTCTGCAAATGTACCCAGTTTAACCAGATCTGTCTTATTATGTACAAGAATTTCACACTGTTTGGATATTGGTAGCCAGTGACAGATGCCTTGGAAACTTGTCTTTGAAAAAAGATGCCCAAGACTGAAGACCCCTTCATTCATTCATTTGGCTTAAAGGATGGGATGTAAATAAATACTGACATCACATACCTATGCAATATACTTTTCTTCCTGCCCTTCTCAGATAAACAAGTATAACGGCACTGTTGATTGGGTGATGTAATTAAATATCTTCCTGATCTGAATGGTGGCAAGTCCTACAAAAACCTAGTTTGGCAGTCAACATCTGGTTCTTTTGACAGTCAATCTTATTTCTCAGCTTTGAACATCACAGTTAAGAGTTTTGCTCTTATGACAATGGGATGACCAACTTTGATACTCCTGCTGGGCTGCCCACAAAACTCTAAAACTGGTACTTTGTACAGTGGGAAGGGATAACCATTAGTAACCAAGAAGTGCACGCCATCTGCATCTACATGACTCCACAATAATCTACACAGAAGATTAAATAGATATTTTAAGTTAAAAAAAAATACATTTTCTATTAACTCAATCTAATATCAGTCAGATTTATTTGCTAACCAAACAGCTCATTCAGGTTTGAGGATGACTTTTTGTTTGCTTTTACTTTCACAGTTACTGAATCGTAAAAAAAAAAAAAAAAAAAAACTTGCGGAGTCTTGTGAGACATTTTCTCAGTACATGCAGTAATTGTTTGCTCATTGCTTAAATCTGGCTGTCTTTGACCAGTTAGATCACACAATGCTTGTTAGCTAATAATTTTTAAATTCCATATTGCTCTGTACTCTTGTCTCAGTTTTGTATAGTTTTCTCTTGGCATCTAAACTTTTCACTTGTAAAAAAAAACAGCAGTCTCAAAGAATAAGGTTTATTGTAGATTGTAGTGAAATCCAGTAAAGGTGCTTCATGTCAACTTACCACTTTGTTGGGAGGGGTAAACTGATAAAAACGGAAAAGAAGATTTAAGCTTGTGTGGAAACGTTGATATCGTGCTCCTACCCAACCAGGACAGTCCTTGTATAAGGAATACATGTTTAGTCCAATGTCATATGTGACCTGAAAAGCACGGTGAATCTGTATGTACATTCAGGGAAAAAAAAAACATTTAGAGTGAATAACTGAGCTTACAATAAATGCACTAAGTACAGAGAAATCATGCATTGTTCATTAACATACACATCTGAGATATAACATTACAGAGTGGGGACTGGTACCCTCAGAATGGCATTTTTACTGTTGTTGTATATGATACGTACCATTTTATTTCTGTAATTCATTCCAGCTGACCTTGCACATGCTTCGTTCTTTATTGAAAAATTGTGTTCCCCAGCTAAATTGGAACAGTAATATCTAATGAGTTGGTCTAACCCTAGTCTGTTTCAAGGCTGTTAATGCTACAAATGGTTTGGTGCTCTATGGCCAGCATTTAAACATTTCTATAAGTTCATAGGTAAGTAGTTGGTTAGCTGCACTTGAGGGCCATTTTAAGACTAGCCAATTTCTTTTTTATGCTTGAATTAACCTATCCCACTTAGTTAGAGTTGGGACCATTAGTTATACTGCTTAAGGACTTTGTCTCCCATGCACAAGGTACAAGGCTCGATCCAGTCCTCCAACCAATGTTTGTTTGGAATTTACATGTTCTCCCTGTGTCTCTGTGGGGTTTCTCCCACTTTTGAAAAAAATGCTGAGTGTTTCCATCTCAAACCCACCTAAAAATCGAGCTATGGGCAGCAGCACAGATGCTAAATGGTGCCCTATAGAGGGGAGAGTTGTATAGACAAACAAGCTTTGGGCATCTACTTTGGTGTGCAGTATCACGAGAACACAGATCACAGACTTCATGCCATGGCATACCTAGCCACTCAGTGTAAAAAAATATGGCTCTAGGTGATCTGTTCATGTTGACTAATGTCACCAAAATGGGCATGAGTATTTGCTGTGATAAGTGGGTTGAGGACTCAACCTACTTTAACCTATGCCAGGGACCCATGCTAATGGTGGAAGTGGTGTATGTGCCCCTTTTGGCCAGTGTGTGCCTGCCACAAAGCCCAGCAGCCATGGGTCAATAGGCTAATGGCTGCCTTGTGTCTAGTTGCCCAGCTTGAGTTACCCGGGATAGCTTTGTTAAGAAAAAGCTGGATGTAAAAAACAATCAACCTGCCAAACATGAACTAGGAATTGCCAAACTCCATGTAGTTTCACTGACAGGATGAGGCTTGGAAGTGGATGACATGACAGTAAGGAGGAGGCTGGACATCCTATGTATCCAGGAGACAAGGTGGAAGTGCAGTGCAGCAAAGCCACTGGGCTTGAGATCCAAAATCTACTACTCAGGAAGAGGACAAGCTAGAAATGATGTGGGAATTGTGGTGAGGGAGAGGCTTAATCATAGGGCAGTATTCATAATCTCAGCCTGTGTTCCACAACAGAGTTTTGATAGCGTGGAAAAGAGCACATTCTGATAGCTGTTGCAGAACCTACCAGATAAAGCAGGACAACAGGAATTGGTGTTGATAATAGGTGACCTGAATGCACTTTTCGGGACAGACAGAACAGGATATGAAGTCTGCCTGGGTCTACATGGCTGGGAAAGTAGGAATAAAGAAGGAGAAGCCATTCTAGATTTCTGTCTGGGGAATGGCTTATTGGTAGCCAACACATGTTTCAGAAAGAGAGACGTTCACAAGATCACTTGCAAAAGTGGCCAGCACACAATTCAGATAGAGTTCCTCCTGGTAAGGAAAGGGTGGGTACTGGGATAGAATCAGCGATTGCAAAGTCATCCCCAGTGAAAGAGTTGGCTCACAGCATAACCCACTAGTTGCCATAATCAGCTGCAAACAGTCATCAGAGAAGGCTCTAACATCACAGAGACCAGGCTGAATCCTAGAAGTTGACCAGCAAGAAAGCACAACAGTTCAAGCAATTAATCAGGGCTCTAGCACCTCAAGAATAAGAGGAAATAGATGGAGGTGAAGAAGAATGGCAGTGCCTCAAAACAGCATGTGTAAGGGCTACGGAATAGATATGCGGCCAAGCCAGGTATAGAAATAAGGTATATAAGGAATTCTGTGGTAGAATACAGAAGTCCTGGAAGTCATCAAAAGAAAAAAGGCATGCAGGAAAAAGTGAGAGAGAGAAAAGACTGACCAGGCTAGGAAGGAATACTGGTTGCTTAACAAAGAAGTAGCTAAGAAAGAAATTGCAATAGCAAAAAAACAAGGTATTAGAAGCACTCTACCAATTTCTGGAAAGTGATTCAGTGGATGGCACAAAGAAAATCTATCAGGTTGCAAGGCAAAGACAGAAAGATAAAGAAGATAGTAAGAAACCCTTCATAAGGGATGCCAGCAACAACCTGCTCACCTGTCTACAGGAAATCAAAGGCAGATGGAAGAAGTATTTACAGTAGTTTATGAAGGATGAAAACAATTTATTTATTTATTTATTTATTTTTTTATTTAACATTTGTTGACCGGGAAAGTCCGACTTGGTTCCACAGATCCTGTTTTCAGCGGAGGCCCGGGGAGAAATGCTCCAGACGCATGTCTTTAGAAAGTGGGAGGAAACCGGAGTACCCGGAGGAAACCCACGCGAACACAGGGAGAACATGCAAACTCCACACAGAAGGCACTCCGGCCGAGAATCGAACCAGAGAACCTCTTGCTGTGAGGCGACAGCATTAACTGCTGCACCACTGTACCGCCTAAATACAGAAGCTATGCTGCCCCAAACACAGCCTATGATGAGAGAAGAGGAAGAGCTCACTCTAGAAAAACTAAGAACAGCACTAAGGAAAATGAAGTTGGGGAAAACAGCAAATGAGGTCACAACAGAGATGATCAAGATGTTGGGTGAGATACGGGATAAATGGCAGTATGGAGAGAAAGACATATCCCAGACAATTGGAGACTAAGCATACTAGTGCCAGTGTTCAAGAACAAAAGGGACATTCACAACTGTGGGCAATACAGAGGTATCAAACTCCTGTCACATTGCATGAAAGTTCTGGAGAAGGAGACTGATAAACAAATACGTAGAGTAGTAGAAAGTAAAACTGGAAATGACCAGTTCATATTCAGATCAGGATGCAGCACAGCCAACCCAATGTTTGCAGTGAGATAGATACTTGAGAAGAAGCTAGAAGTGAGGAAGAGTCCAACTGGGCATTTTTAGACTTGGAGAAAGCATATGACAAGGTCCCAAGAAAGCTGATTTTTCTAGCACTGTGGTGGTTCAAAGTCCCAGAAACACTGGTAGAATTAGTACAGGCTAAGAACAAGGACTCGATGACTCTAGTACAGTGTTCTGTCACAGTGAGGTTCCCAGTGAGAGTGGGTGTGGATCACGGTTCAGCTCTGAGCCCACTGCTGTTCATACTGGTGATGGACTATATCAGCAAACAGGTTGGAGGGGACAAGTCAATAAAATTGCTGTATGCAGATGATGTGGAATTACAGGCAGACTAAGCAACAACGTTAGCAAAAGATAGGGGAATGGAATGCAAAACTGAAGGCACAAGGAATGAAAATGAGTACAGATAAGACAGTCCTAATGGCAGCAAATGGGGGGAATCAGAAGACGCTGAAAACTGAGATAGAAGGGAAAACAGTGTTACAGGTTAACAGCTTCAGGTTTCTGGAAGGGGTGGTTAAGCAGAAGGGAAGTCTGAATGAGGAAGTCAAAGCTATAATCAGAGGAGCTGCAGCCAAATGGCACAGACTGTCAGGGGTAATACATGACAGAAGAATGCCAAAGAAGCTGAAAAGTAAAGTGTACAAAACAATGGTGTGACTGGTACTGCTGTATGGTAACAAGTTGTACAGTAAAGGCAAAGCAGTTGAAGAAGCTAGCAGTGATGGAAAAGAAGTGCCTGAGATAAGTGGTAGGATGCACACTGTGGAAGAAATGAGGACATAAGAACAGAAGCAAAAGTAGCTCCAATTGCAGAAAAACGTCAAAGAAAACAGACTACAGTGGCTCAGGCATATGTGCAGGAAAGCAGAAGACAATCTGGTAAAGAAGATTTTGGACAGACAGAAAGAATGCAATAGAAAATAAGGTTGTTCACCAAAGAAGTAGATGGATTGTGTGAGAGAAGATCTGTGACAATCAGGTATGAGTGTCGAAGAAGGTAGGAGTGGCACTGAATAGGGAAAGATGGCGACAACTGACACAACACCTTGACCCCATGTAGAAAATGGGAAAAAGGGAGAAGATGATGATGATCAAGATGATGGCTTGGTTAGAGACTAGCCTTACCCATCTCAAGGTCAATAATTATATATTATCCCTAATGACAATAACTGGGATCATACCATAGATAATTTGAGGGGACACATGCATAGGATAAAGCATTTAGGAGCTGCCTATGCCCACTGGTATTACAGGAGGCAGTCCTGCTGTAAATATTCTGTCTCATCCATAGATCCAGGTTGCACTTGAATATGGACAGGGATGAACTTTTTTATGTGGAGGGGGAGTCTGTTCCAGAGCAGCAGTACTCACTGCAAGATGTACTTGTCCCTTCAAATCATTCTTTTGATGCTGTATTAGAGGTTTATATCCCCAGACTGAGTATTTCTTATGCCATTTGACTTTCTGATGTGCAGTAAATCCATCAGTATTGGGTCAGAGGATGCCTTTTATGCCAGACACAGGTCACATCTTGCAGGATACCAAGTACAGTGACAGGGCTTTGAGTCAGTCCATGTAAGGCATGTTATTTAGGCCTTGTATCTTCTAGTAAGGTACCTTTGTGGGCATTCCAGCTGTTGCATGTTTCTGGATAGATACATGACAAAGGGGGCATTATAGTCAATGACTGGTCTAATGAAGTCTGAGTTAAAGGGAGATAATGACATCCCTAGCTATAGACACAATCCCTTTGTGTAAAAGCTATGCAATATGGAAGGACTTTCTTACAACAATGCATACATGTTGGCCAAAAGTTTGGTCACTGGCCACATAAGTTCTCAAATGCAGAACAACTGGGTCAACACTCAGGGGCATATTGTTTATGTGATAGTTCCCTGGGGTAGACAACTTCCCAAAGGATACAGTAAATAACTTTTCAACATTTAGTTTCAGTCCATGATTTTGGCACCAGTTAATTATTTGGAGCAAACCTTCCTGTAGGACGGCAAAGTCATTTGGGTATTCAATGACTGCTCCTTGTTTGATGTCATCTGTAAACTTAGTCAGCCAGAGTCCTTTGATAATTGCTTTTACTTCAAAAAAGCAGATGCCAAACAGGAGAGGTCCCAGCACAGAACCCTGGGGGACTCCACTAGAGACTGGTCTCTTTGTGGAGATAACTTCCCATATTTTGATCTCCTACATCCTGTCTGTGAGCTAGTTGGTAACCCAGAGAGTGACATAGATGTTTACTCCAAGTGTATTTAGCATTTCTACAATGCCTGAGTGGGGAATTCTGCAAAAAGCTTTGGCCAGGTTGAGATATGCAGTGTGTAAAATTAGCATTTATCCATTGCTTTAGTGACCGTTTAAAAAAATCCACCTAGATGAGAAAGCACGACCTGCCCTCGACAAATCCAAACTGAGACAGGTCCAGTGTTTGGAGGTTCCCTGTGTCCTGATTGATTAGTTCCATGACAAGTATTTCCATGGCTTTGCATATGAGGTTGGCCAGACTTGTGGGTCTGTAATTACCTCGGCCTGTGGAAGGTCCTCCCTTATGCAGGGGAATGACTGTAGTTGTTCTCCATTTGCTTTGTGCAAAATCTGTATGGTGGGTGAGAATGAACAGTGTTGTTAGGGGTGTGGCTAAATCTGCTTCATACTATTTAAGATGCATCCAGAGATATTGTCAGGACCCATCAATGGAGTACTTTTAGCTTTTGATAGCACTTTTAGGACATGGTCTTGTCTGATAGATAGAGGCAAGCCAGTTTCAGTTATATCTTGAGGGAAAGTCCAAAGAAATGGTGCTACAAGTGCTCAAAAAGAAAACCAAATAAAATAAAAGAGCACAACGTTGCGAGTCCACAATACTGTTTTAATATTAAAAATAATAAACCAAAATTGTTAAGCGCTTTCATCAACTAGTATGACTTCTTCAGAACAAATTACCATTGAAAATTTTCACATTTAAATACATGTTGCTGGTTAGTCATTGGTTCTAATCCAACCAACTCCATCAATGAAAAATCACAACTCCTGAATATGTAAACACCAGTTAATTAAAATAGAATAAAATTATTTTACTCAGTAATGAATATAAAAAATCAAATATTCTCAAGACATAAATAATATAAAATATAAAATACTAGTCCATTAACATGAACTCATCATACTAAAAGTATATGTAAATATATTCACAAATATGTTTGCAAATGTCTTTGATATTGCTAAACTGAGTCTGCCTTTTCCTTGAGAATTGGCATTATAGTGATATGCTCGTTGAGCCCTGGTGGATGATCAGCAGCTAGCCTTAATTGCCACAATAGCTCCTTTTTGTACAATACATTTTGCCAATCCCCACCCCTTGCTTCCACTGTTACAAATTCAAGTATACCAAACTTAAAACATGTAAACTTGGTACATAAAATACTGTGTTTATATAATGCATTAGCATCTTTGTTGTTTTTAATATCATAAAGATGTTCATATATTCTAGTTTTGAACATTCTCTCTGTCTTCCCTATATAAAAGGAAGAACAGGTGTTACACCTAGCTATATAAATTAATTTGCTGAAACAACAATTGCTATTTTTTAAAAACATGACTTTTGTTTTTATTATCAAGAGAAATAGAAGTATCTTGTAATATATAAGGACAACAGGAGCACCTGCCACAAGGTTTACTTCCACATCTTTTACCCTGTTTATTGTTGGAACCAAAGCCTGCTTCTAACAAGGACTTCATGTTAGGTCCTACCTTTGTAGAAAATATGGGTTTATCACCCAATATATGGAATATCTCAGTATTTGTTTTAAAGATATTCCAATTTTTTTATCAGAATTCCTTTAATCTGAGAATACAAAGGACTATATTGCACTACACAAGCTTGTTGGAAGTTAGGTGTATCCTGAACTATCATATCAGTAGATTTGTTATCAGATCCATCTCCACCAGTGCCTAATAAGGGTATATAAATGTTACCCCATTTATTAAGTACATCCATAAGTATAGGATCAATGAAGTGTCCTGGATACCCTCTTTCTAAAAACATATCCCTTAGATTTTTAAACTCTGTTATAACATCATTTTTAACAGTTGTCATCCTAGCTATTCTTATAGCCTGACCCTTTATAATACTTTTTTTCTGATGTATAGGATGGTGACTAGTATAATGCAAATAGTTATTACAAAATGTGTTTTTACGGTAGATTTTGGAGATGAAACCATCCTGGCCTTTAATGATCTTAGCATCCAGGAAATTAATTTCTTGTTTATCAAGACTGATAGGTGAAATTTAGATATTCTGTAGTTTGATTCAAATACTGAACAAACTTGATTATTTGTTCTTGACATCCTTACCATAAAATGAAAATATCATCCAAAAATCTGCCGTAATATATAACATTGGTGGAAAATAATTCATTTTGAAAAACATACTTGTGTTCCCAACCCAGGAGAACTAAATTCGCATACAAGGGAGCTCAGGCTGCACCCATAGCAACCCCTTTGAGCTGCTGAAAATATTCTCCTTCAAAAAATATGTAATTATTTTCTAATATAATATTCATTAGTTCACATATAAGTAATACGTCATCTTGAGTCAAAGACGAATAAGTAAAAAGTACATCCTCAAACAAACATAAACCTTCTGCTTTTGGAATACAAGAAAAAAGGTCCTGCACATCTATAGTAAGAAAGAAAATGTCAACTGACCATAATTCTTTCTTAATTTGTCCTAAAAAATCCCATAAGTCCTTTAATAAGTGGGGGAATTTATTCATAATATGCTTCAATTTTTTATCCACATATACTGCTATATTATGCGTTTTGGAACCTGCAGCTGCTACGATAGGTCAAAACGGTGGCTTTTTTAGGTTCTTGTGTATCTTAGGTATTCCAAAAATCACTGGAATCTTGGGATATTTATTCAGTAGAAAATCATAGTCATCCTTAGATATTCTCTGGTCCATTAAATATTCATATAGATAACTATCTAGTCGATGATATGAAATATATATTTCATTTTTGGAACACAAAGAATAATTATCTGCTTCAAATAGTATATTTTGCATATCATTGGTATAATCTTCTGAACTATATAAGACAACCCCACCACCTTTGTCAGGTGTCATAATTCTTATACCCTTGTCTTCCTTTAAGGTGTTTAAAAGGTTCCTTTCTTCAAGATTTAGGTTAGTAAATAATCTTCTTTTCTCTCCCCATACTTTATATAAATCATCTTTAACTAATTTTTCATAAGCAGTAATATCTTGAGAGAAAGACAGAGGGGAGACATTTATTGGCCAGTAGGTTCTCTATATCTTCAGCCTTAATGTTGGTAACATTGTTCACAATCATCTCAGTGCATTCCTGCTTTGTACTTTTGAGAATATGAACATAACTAAGAAATGCCTTGTGACTGACTTTGGCTTGGGTAGCTACCTTAGTCTCAGACTTGGCGTGGTGGATTTTATTAAGCTCCTGAGTTGTTTTATTTTAGTCACAAGGGCTCTAACATTCTGGAAATTACTGTTCTTACTTTTGGTCAAAATTCTTTTTTTTTTATTTTACTTATTTATTTATTGACATTTGATTACTAGGAAAGTCCAACTGGTTAAAAGTCAATTTTCAGCAGAGGCCAGATGAGAAAAGCTCCAAAGTATTACAAAACATTTTAAGAACAATAATTTTACAGAGTTTAAAATATTACAAAAAACAAATACAGTTTAAGTAATTACACCAAATTAGACATATTATGAAAACATTGCTTCACAATAGATACAAGTTATATGATAATGATTTAATAGAGAAATTTTAGCCCGTTTATAGTGAAATTAAAGGTAAGTTAGTGTAGTACAAACAGGAATTCCAATACGAAGTGAGAGAAAAGCAGACTTATTTTATTTTAGAGAAAGCTGGGGGAGAGAAACTGATAGAAGTAAGGAAGTGGGTGAAGAAGGGAGAGTAAGGAAATGTAAGATACGAATAGGTATTTGTTCACATTTAGGAATATAGTTTATTCTGGTGCTGAGCAAGAACAAAGACAGCTTTTGGCTAGGAAGTCTTTCAGAATGTTTTTGAAGGCTGGCAGGGAGGGTATTGACTTGATGGATAGAGAAAAGGCATTCCAGGCCTTAGCAACATGGTACGAATGCTGACAATACCCACCAGATTTGATAGGTTTTTCGATAGACAGGAGTTTTTGGTCAATGGATCATAATGACTGACTGGGAACATAGTTGTAAAGAATTGTTTATAGTGCTGGACAGGCAGATGGATGCTAGATAATTTTATAGGTGGTAAGAAGGCTTTTCAATGCTATACAGTGGTGGGTTCTGAAAGGGGTATTTGGTGCAAATTTAGCACCTCTGTTAAAACATTGTTCAAGTTTTGATTTTTAGGATGCCTCATGGTGAGTAAGGATAGAAGCAACATAAAGAAGTGTGTGGAGGAGGTAAGTAAAGGCAAGTGTAGCTTTAGTTGTGTCATTGAGAAAATTTTTGGCTCTCTAAAGTATCCCTAGTTTTGCTGAGTTTTTCTTATGACATTTTGTATATGCAGGTCGAATTTAAGATCATCATCCCTAAGAATTTGCTATGAGAGGTAACCTCAATGGTTGTATTATCAAGAGAGAGGACTTTAAATTGTGTTTTTTCATGGGGCAGGGATTTGGGGAAAAAAGTATTATTTTTGGGGTTTTTTAGGGTTGAGCATGAGTTGTGAGTTATAGAGCCATGTTTCAGTTGCTGTTAAAGCTTCCTGAGTAATTTTTTGCAGCTGTATCATGTTGTCAGATGTGCAAATGAGTGTGGAGTCATCTGCATACTGTATTAGGGAGACACGTTTTGTGGATGTATGGAGGGTGTTGGTGAGAATAATAAAGAGAAGGGGACCAAGGATAGAGACTTGTGGTACACCAGTGGTAACTGGGAGGTTTGGAGAGAGGGTGGAGGGCCATTTTACTGACTGATACGTATTGTATGGGTAGCCTTTAGGCTGAGAGAGACCTAATGAGAACATCTGAAGTAGAAGTTTGCTGTGATAAACTGTGTTGAACGCTTTAGAAAAGTCTGGAAATAAGGAAGAGACTAGTTTGCCGTTATCGCTAGCGCTATTGATAGTATCTTTATAGGTTAGAAGTGCAGTGTTAGTACTATGAGAAGGACAGAAGCCATGTTGTGTGGGGGATAGGAGTTCTACCTGCCAGAGATAGTCTAGCAGTTGTTTTTAAATACATTTTTCAAGTATTTTGGAGAGGTGGGATAAGATCGCTATAGGTATAACTTTAGTAACATCTGTTGAATTTACTCCTTTGTGCAGAGGAATAATATCTGACTTTTTCCAGAGAGAGATGGAATGTGGGATTCCTGGGATGAAATATTTATAAGGATTGAAACAGGGTAGGCAATGTTATCGACTGCTATTTTGAGGTATTCACTTGGACGCTCCTCAATTGAAGTAGAACATTGTTTGAGTTTGAATAGCTTTACACAGGATGTGAGCACGAGTTTGAAGGTGAAATTGGATGTGGAGATATGTGGTTATTGGGCAGGGATGGGATTAGATGTTGGGGAATCCTTGGTTAGAGATGCTATACTATCTATGAAATAAGACTTGAATTGTATTGCGGTTTTGAGTGATGAGTTACTGGGAGAGGGGTTAGGGTTAAATTTATGGCCGGGATGCATTAGTTCTTTAATGGCTGTCCAGAATTTTTAGGGTTGTATTTACTATTATTCTGAAAGTTATTGTAGTATAGTTTTTTTGTCTTCATTAATTTGGTTTTTAGTATGATTGCAAAGCATTCTGAAGTTGTCAAGATATTGTGGTGATTTCTATTTTTGCTATTCTTTCCATGCTTTTTCCTCTTTGATGCATTAGCATTCTACTTTTTTTGGATACTGAAATAGCATTATTTGTTTTTAGTGTCTTCCTTCTAGAAGGTACAAGGAAAATTGGGAGCAACGGGTCTTATAAAAAGAATCTACAATCGTATTTAGATACGGAAAGTTGTACTGAATTCATTTACAGCATCATTTAAGGGGACGATTTTTAGGAAGTTCCAGTTAATAGATGATAGGTTAATAATGAACATTTCTGCGTTAAACTTGGAAAGGTTTGTGTTGTTTAATTAACATGCTGTTTAAGTGGATGTGTGAGATGTCTTTTTTTTAAATTTCTCCAAATCTTTTGGGTTTCTAATACCATGATTGGAATGGACCCAATTCCTAATTCAAAGTACGATAAAAGTTCATGAAATTAGTATTGTTTCAATCTTTGATGTCAGCCAAAAGTGTTCTTCGCAGCACCCGCAATGTGCTCAGTAATGACTCCTTCTGCAATTCGTATGGGTTACATGGGTTGGTAACATTTCTAAATACGATTGTAGATTCTTTTTTATAAGACCCATTTGCTCCTACTACTATTGGAACTGTCTGGGTATCTCTCCACATTGCTCTCATTTCTGCCTGCAGATCCTGGTATTTTATGACTTTGTGTCACTCTATATGCAAGACACTGTAGTCACTGGGTGTGGCAATTTCAATGATCAATGGTACTTTTGTCTTCTTTTCTTGGACCACTGTATCCGGTTTTCTAGCATCTATCTTTTGAACTGTTGGTAATGGGTGATCCCATGTGATATAAAATTCATCATTTTCTATGATGCTTTGTGGCTCATGTTTCCAGTGTTTTTCATTCACTTCAGTACCATAATGTGTGCACAATCCTCAGTGCAACCAGTCTCACCACGTTATTATGCCTTTCAGTATACAGTCCTTCTGCCATTAGTGTGTGGTAACCAGCAACAAGGTGTTTGACTGTTTCCAATTCGGTTTTACAAAACCTACATTTGTCTGTTTCTCTCACATGTTCAATGGACTTTGTAAACCAGCATGTACGTAGCCCACTGTCTTGGGCTGTGAATATTAACCTTTCATCTCTTGGTTTGAATTTGCATCTCCTTAACTATTCCTGCATTCATTCCTGATCAACATGAGGTTCTTCCAGATGTTTTCTATACTTGCAACTATATTTATGCTTTTTGCACATTTCTTGCCTTCTCATCTCGTCCTAGTTTTTATCTACTTCTGGTTTGATTTCCATTCCTACTTGAGGTGGATATGCTTCTGCTAAATTAAGCAGAGATGTTACCTTAGATTTATTCTCATGTTTCAAAACATTCACTACATTTGGATCTTCTGAGGTCAGTAGATATGTGTGAAGTCCCATGATTGCAGATCTATACATGTAGTCAGGTTCAAGGAGGCCCATCCTTCCTTCAGAATGGGGAATATATAATCTTGGTATACAATGATTTTTATAAATCATTGGGTGAGCATGAAGCATCCTTCTTGTTTTAGTATCTAATCTATCCAACACATTTTGGGGCCAGTCAATCATTCCAAAACTGTAAGTTAGGACAGGAAGAGCAAATTGGTTTATAGCTTGGATTTTGTTTCTGGATGTCAATGTTGTTTTCAATATTAATTTAAGTATTTTAAAATATTCCTTACTGAGATTTATTCACATTTGTTCATATTTTATTGCTGATCCTTCATCAATTCCCAAGTATTTATACACTCCCTCTTGCTCAAGTTCTTTTATATCACATTCTTGTCCCAAACTGATGTTTTCCTGTTGGTGCAGTTTTCCTACTTTAAAGGTTGCTTTTGCACATTTATCAAGACCAAATGACATTCTGATATCATCTGAAAAAGTTTTGACAACCTGCAACTGTGCTTTCAGTTCCTCATCTGATGAGCTATACAGTTTTAAATCATCGACAAAGAGAAGATGAGAAGTCTTTAGACTTTGTTGTTTTCTAGAAGCCAAATTGTAGCCATGGCGTAAACTGTTAAGTAAACAACTTAATGGGTTAATGGCAATGCAGAATAGCAACGGTGGCATAGTCACCCTGGAATATCCCCCTTTGAATTTTATCTCTGGGATAATAATCTGTCTTTTATCATGGCTTAATTGCAAAGTGGAATGCCATTGTTTCATGGTCACTGTAATGTAGTCAATCAGTGTAGGGTGTATCTTACACATTTTTAAGCACTCTTTTATCCATGAATGTGGGATACTATCAAATGCTTTTTTGTAGTCAGTATATGCCATACTTCGATTCTTCCCCTTTTTACAGTTCCCAATACAACTTTATTTAACAACAAATGATCCTTTGTTCCATATGACTTTCTTTTATTGCCCTTTTTTTCTACTGCCATAATTGAGTTTTCTTCTAAATGACTATAAACTGTCAGCATCAATTCCCGTGTATAGTTTATATGTCGGCAGAAGGCAAGTTATTGGTCTATAATTTTTAGGGTAGCTTGCAGGTTCATTCTTAAGTAAGAGCATTGTTTTGCCTGTTGCCAGGTTGGTGTCTGTTTGGGGTGCGCATATAAATAGTTCTTACTCATGGCTAAATCCTCGTGAAAAGATGTTAATACTTTTAACCAAAAGTTAGGTACTGCATCTGGGCCTGGGGTTTTCCAGTTAGAGGCTTTTCTTAACTTTGTTTCAATCTCTCTGGCTGTTACTTTATCCCATTTCATACTGTACCTTTAAACTTTTTATTCTTTCTTTTACTTCTTTCATCCATTTAGCTTCTTTATGTTCCACAGGATCTTCATAGATACTTCTCCAAAATGTATTTGCTTCCTTGTTTTTTGGTGGTCTTTCAGTTCCTTATACCTTATTCTCCAATTCTCTATAAACCTTTTTTGGGTCATCAGTAAATTGCTTATTTTGTACTTTTCCCTTGTATGTATCTGTGTATCTTCTACATTTTTCTGCCTGTGCTGAAATTTTTTATTTATTTGCGATAGTGCATGATAGATTCTGGTCTGTTCTAATACTGTGCATTGCTTTAATCACATCTATCTTTCTTAGTATTTTTGTTGATCTATTCCCTCTTCTTTAATCTTCTAACAGTGACATTTCTTGTCTTACTTGCTTTATAGTTTTCTGTGTTCGATAGTTCCATGATAGTATTCGATTTCTCCCCTTCCTTTCACTCACAACTGTCTGATTGTAAAGATTGGGAGATAATCACCAAGACAGTTAGATACTGTACCTGAGGTGATGTATTTGCTAGGGTCTGATACTAGGATCCAGTCTAATAGGGAATTTGATGTCTCACTATAATGTGTGGGGCTATTATTTGGCTCTGTGAAACCAAATAAGTTCACGCTAGATGTAGGGGAGTTAATGTCCAACCAACTGACATTCATATCACCTAGTAGTATTATTTCTTGTGGAACTGTTATGGATATCTAATGTAGGATGTCTTCCAGTATAGCTGTATTGTCACCAGGAGCAATGTAAAAAAAACGTAATGCATATTTGTTTAATTTCAGGACAGTAATAAGAAACTTTGAACTGAATTTTGGTATTGGTTTGTTGCAAGGAGAAATGTGGCAGTTGTTGGGAACTATTAAAGCAATACCACCACCTTTTCTTTTTATATGGTCCTTACAGCGAATATTATAATCAGGAGGTTAATTTTGGAGTAATTTATGCTGGGTTTAAGCCAAGTTTCAGTTACAGCAGGAATATCAGACGTATGTTGTGTAATCCAGGGATGTAATGTAGTTCAGCAATTTAGTTCTTATACTTATAACATTTATGACAGCAAAAATTAGATTACCGGGTTGGGAGTTGACCATTGTGGGGTTAGAGTAGAGTGTGGAAGAGAATTGTCTTAATGTTCAGTGGGATTGGAGAGGCCAGGATTAGGGTGATTATCTCCTCCTAGAAGGATTTTAATATACTGGGGAATTACTGATACTTGTTTTTTGGAGGGTATTTTCCCTACTTAATTTTATTTTGATTTGAGTTGAAATGGAGTCAATCAGTGTGTATTTGGAGCAAAGATGAGGAACATCATTAAATAGGTTTAGTGTGATGTGTGCAGAGTGTAGAGAGGAAGTATGGATAGGTGGTTGGGACAGAGCTGGACAGATGTTGAGAGCTATTATAGAACTTTTATTATAAAGTTTTTTGATATTATGGTTCTACCACGTGGGTTTGTTTCTGGGGTTTGTCCTGCACTTGTTCTTACAGGATACAGCTTCATATATGCAGCAGTTTACATACTGGTATAGTGTAATAGTGTGCATACCTGCGTATTCAGTGCGTTAACTTGGTTTGGTGGGGTTTTGAAGCTTGCCGAGGTATCGCTTAGGAGTAGGTAGTTTGTCTTAAAAAAATTCTAAAGGTACCTTGGGTGGAAGGGATCTCTGGTTTCAGTTTTATTTCTAAGGAGATTGCTTCAGGGATCAGATGTAACAAGTGATAAAGATATCACTTGGTGATGGTGCAAGACAGTCCCATATTAGTAAGGACAAGATAAAAGATGTTATTAACCTAGTGAGTATCCAGATTAATTGTTCCAGGGCATTTGCATTGACAAAGCCCAGGAATCTCTGTGCTCATGCACTAGTGGTGGTGTAGGTTTCCCAGTCTATAGTTGGATAGTTTAGATCATCTAGGAAAAGGGTACTGGATTAATCCGGAGTAATTCTAGTTCCTGTAGATAGGTGGTGTGGCTTTCTTCTGACATAGAAATAGTTCTATAGTAAGCTAATATATATTACGGGACCTTTCTTTTTTTTTACAAAAACATTTTTATTTTGTTTTCATTATAAACATACGCAAATGTTCATATAACAAATACAATAAAACAATAACAAAACTATTTGCAATATTTACATTCATCCATGATAAACAATCATTTTATCCATGAGAAGTTATCAGTATATGTTCAAAAGGTTTTCCAATTTTTGCCATGCTATTTTTTTATGAGTAATGTTATGAGTTCTATAACAAATGGTTTGCAGTTCTTTTTTACAAACAACATTTGCTAAATTAATAAAATCTTTAAACATCAAATTGTGTTTACTTTTCCAGTTCAAAGTAATAGCCTTTCTGGCAATTGCAAGAATTGACCAGAGTAACTGAATCTGAGATTTAGGTATATGGGACCTTTCTGAGAGTTATTTGGACATGAAGAAGCTGTAGTGCATCACGCTGCTTTACCAGCCTTGATATGAGTCTCTTCTGGATGTAGATAATGTAGATTGAGACATCTCTACCTTTTTCCCCTCCTGTGCATGGCTGGTCTAAACCAGGAAGGCGTTATAGCCCTGCACAGCCAGAATGCTCTCAGTCACTACACAGATGTCAACATCCTCTAGTGTGGAGTTTCAGTAACACCTTCATATCTTCCTTTGCTTGATTCATTATATAGCTAGGTTTATCAGGTGGGCATTGCCTAAAAAAGGAGCTGTGGGAGTGGACAGTGTCTTTTCCAATAATCAAAACCCGAGAGGGGACAGATGCAGGCCATCCCCAGCAAAGCAGCATAGTCTGTCAGTAATATCCTCCCATGCTGACAAATATTGGAACCCTTTTGAATGACACCAAACCTAAGCCAATAAATGAAGTAAATCGTTTTTGCTCATATCGCGGCATCATCTTTGGAGAAGGTAGAATGTTGCTCAATGCTAGGCTACTATCTGCCTTGGACACATAGTCTGAGAGCTCTATCATGTTTTTCTGTATATAATCCAGTAAGGCACACCTCAAGTCATTGACACCAGGATGAACTATGACAGAGTCATACTAGTACTTGTTGTTCAAGGACTTAAGTGCATGTGTGATCTGATGGATCCTGGCACCAGACAACCAACTAACTGTCACACTTTACTTGCTCAGCCTGGTAAGGGGCACATCTGTATGTCTTACAATGGAGTCGCCTATAACAAGAATGTTTGTTTTTGTCAATGTCTGCCTTATGGGCTCAGCATCTGTGACTTTGGGACTCTGTGCTATGTGAGAAAGTAGGCTTATTATGCTGAGTGTGCTTTGTGTCTGTGTTGTGTTTTGGTGGTCGTTGAAACCTAGGTAAATTAATCCTTAGAACCTCATCATCTGATGGATTATGTGTAATGTAATGGCCTTGAAGAGATGGAATGTGTGGTGTACTGCTGACAGTTTTGGTGCCTGAGTTTACTGTGTGTGAGACTTTTTCCTCTAAAGATATTATACATGTACATCTCTCAAATACTATGTTATGCTGTTTGAGTTAATAGATGATCACCAAACAGCATGAGACAATTCTTACATTATATCAAGATACCCATCTCAATCAGGCTGACTAGAGACGTTGTAAGGAAGTGCTGGTCCATGATATTGACAGGAATGACTCTGGGGCAGAGGTAACTATAACTGATTGGAGTTTGGTTTTAGGATAATGTTTGGGTGGACTTGCTACTGAGTATTTAAAGTTCAATGCAAAACTTTTACTTCCACCAGCAAGAAGCAGTAAACATCTTCTTCTTCTTTCGGCTTTTCCTGGTTAGGGGTCGCCACAGCAGAACTCCGATCTGCTAATGATTGGCAGTAGATTTTTACGGTGCCGAGGTGCAAGCCTGATGCCCAACCTTCAACGAAGACATGCCCATTCACGCATGTCTTTCGAATGCCACTCGACCGTGGGGAGGACATGCAAACTCCACACAGAAGGTGCTCCAGCTGAGAATCGAACGGGAGAAGAAGCAGTAAACTAATTATAGTAAAAAAAAATCATTAATGTAATACTAAAATCCATACAAACAGTATCAGTGCACCCAATATTAAGTAATTTTATAAAATGTCTGTTAGTCTGGTGAGTAGCTTAAGGGGATAGACTTTGAAAAATGATACTTATGTGCTTATTATCAACAGCTAATAAATGGGAATAAGAAGGGAATTATGTTGTTATTAACAAAAGGGCAGGGAGCAACAGATACAGTGGGTTTAAAAACACAACTACAACAAACTGGGGGGGGGGTTACACGCTTAGCTCTAAGCTGACTGGCCTGGAGCTGCTTTGATACAAAGACTAGTACTGAACTAGCCTGCCATACACTCGGTACGTAAGAATGAAACTAGGGTTTAATGTCAACAGTTAGACCACTTAAACATCAACATGTTTTACAACTATGTGCTGGAACTGCAATATTTGACAAACACTAGGCAGGATTTTTGCCAGGTCAAAAATTTAACAGGCCACAGAATGCAACATTTGATGCATCTCTGATGGTTGTTAATTCTAGGAGCATTAATAATAAAGTTTTTTTTTTATTGGAAATTTGCTATGTTTCCACAACATTGATGTTGTTGTTATTGTTTGTGAAACATGGTTAAAGAACAATGACTATGAACCAATTCAGTCAGGGTATAAATGTTTTTACTTTAACAGACATTCTAACAAAAAAATCAGCTGGAGGTGTTATAATAGGGATTAAAGATAGTTATGAGACCTGTGATTATTACATGTTCAATGATAACACCAATACTATAGACTGTGTAATAGTGACAATAAAGACAACCCTGGAACATATAACAATTGTTGGAATGTATAAACCACCAAAGTCAAGTGCTGGTGACCTAGAGGAATTCATACATTTCTTTCATGAAACACAGGAGGGAAGAATATTATTAGCTGGGGACTTAAATTTACCAGAAACCTACTGAAATACTATTGATTCAACAACATTAGTAAGGAAATTATTCACAATGTAAATTCAGGAACAACAATTGCTTCAGATTGTAAAAAAATGTACCAGGGAATGGAACATACTAGACACTGTTTGTGTTCCTAAAGAAATTACTGTTACTTCAAGTCCAGTTTTACAACCATTGATGTACAGTGATCATAGGATTATAAAGGTTAATTTGTTGCTAGATAATTCTGCCAAACTGAAATCTAAACCAATACACAGAAGATCAGTTACAGATTATGCGGAAGCAAAACAGTCACTATATAAAAACTAACCAGAGTGATGTGTTCAGTGGAAAAACTGCAGATTTAATGTGGAAAGTTTTGAAACTGAAATTTGACTGCAAAAAAAAAAAAAAAAAAAAAAAGTCCCAGAGACTCTGGAACAAACTATCTGTCTATATCAAATAAAGCTCCTCATTAGCACTCTTCAAGAAAAATCTTGATGATTGGATGGGAGATAGGAAATTCACCCCGGGAATCACTTCTGTGGCTCTACTTGACAGGGGCACAGGAAAATTTTTTTCTTGGGTGGCAAAAGCCAGGGTACCGTTTGGCTAGGCTTATATAGGCCCTAGAGCCAATAACCTAGTACCTATCTATGAACCTATGAACATCAGGATCTAGGCCAGGCATGGGCAAACTACGGCCCGGGGGCCACATGCGGCCCGTTAAACGTTTTGATTCGGCCCGCCAAACTTGAAAAATTTTAATAAATTAACCTTGTTAATGTTTTATTTCCCCTGCAATTCTGATGTTTCCTCACTAGATGGCGCACTCTAGATATATTGGCTTTGTTGAGGTGAAGCGTAGGCCTATTACTCCACGTTTGCACTTTACCCTTTGACCCACTGCCCCTCTATGAAGATGAGCGGACCCAAGAAAAGGAAAGTGGACAGAGAATGTCGAGTGTTCAATAAGGAATGGACAACTAAATATTTTTTCACTGAACACCGATCATCTGCTGTTTGCCTGATATGCCAAGAAACTGTGGCGGTTTTTAAAGAGTATAATATTAGCCGTCACTTTGCCACAAAGCACGCTAATTATGCTAGCAAGCTCTCAACAAAAGAACGGGAAGCTGCTGCTGAGAAGGTGGCAGCTAATTTGAAGGCTCAGCAAAGTTTTTTTCACCGTCAAACTGCCATTCAAGAGTCAAGTACCAAGGCCAGTTTTATGCTTTCATTCAAAATAGCAAAGGCCAGCAAACCACTGTCTGAGGGCAAGTTTTTAAAAGAATGTATGGTAGAGACAGCAGGTATTTTGTGCCCGGAGACCAAAGACAAATTTGAGAAAATCAGTTTATCACGGCGGACAGTGACTCGCCGTGTGGAACTAATAGATGAAGATATCACCAGCAGATTAAACAAAAGAAGTCATTCACTTTTTATTCTTTAGCACTGGATGAAAGCAACGATGTCAAAGACACAAGACTCATTTCGAAGTCAGAGATTTTATTGTAATGCTTTTCTTCATTTTCATTGGAAATTAAAGTACATGTTTTCTCCATATCCCAAGATGTGTATTTTTCCCCCAATGAGGTGATGTTTTCAAAGCATGCCATCTATCTGCTCCTGTTCCGGCCCCTTTGTCAAATGTTAGAACTCAATGTGGCCCACGAATCAAAAAGTTTGCCCACCCCTGATCTAGGCATACAATGTCAGGGAGATATATTTCCATAAGAACAAGATACCTGATTAAGGTGAGAGACAAAACTTTGAAAACTGAAATAAACAAGCTGAACAAACAAATTAAGCATAGTGTGAGACAAGATCAAGAAAATTTATATAAAGATATTGGGCCGGATTCACGAAACCTCCGTGTAAGACTTAATATGTCTTACTCGGAGGCTGCAGTTGAACGGTATGACATCAGCATGCCATGCATATTCATGAGGGCATGCTGAATCATACCCTAGTCTAACACGGTCCATGTAGGAAAGTAGGGGGCGTGTCTGATTGCCGAGTACTGCAAAGGGACACGCCCCCAGAAGAGTCAGAGTCCTGATAGTAAACACCCACGAGCGAGTCCGCTGAAATGTCAAGGAATACAACACCACACATCCCCACAGACTAAACCCTACTGAAAATGTATAAAATGTAAAAATAACAGTTTCATTTTTTTTTTTATAATTTCCAATATGTTTGCCCGCATTTGCGCTTGTTTGTGCGGGTATGCCCTCTGCTCAGCCACAGTTAGCAGACGTTGAAAAGCATATAAGATCTACAGATGCAAATTAAGTCAAGTAGCAATAGCGTAGCGGTAGAGATGTCGGCCAAAGAGGAGGTAGTCATGGTTCGAGCCCCCACAACATAATTCTCCATTTTTTATTTAAATAAGTATGAAACAATTACCCGACATATATAACTATAATTTAAGTAAAATGTAATGAAATGGCCCATGTATATGTGAACAAAACTGATATAATATATAAAAAAGGAACACAATTGCCCATAGCTTAGCAGCACTTTAACAAGCTTAATATGAGTGCCTGTAGCTGAGCAGTGCTTTAACAAGCTTAACATGAGTGCCTGTAGCTGAGCAGCGCTTTAACAAGCTTAATATGAGTGCCCGGAGCTCAGCAGCACTTCACCCAGCTTAAAATGACTGCTTATAGCTAAATAACGCATTACCCAGTGTAAGCCGTTTGCACGGAGCTGCGCAGCATGCCATCCAGCTTACCGTCGGGCAACGTTGAGCAACCTGTAGCAAAGTCACCTTTACACAGACACACCTCCTAGCCTGTCTGGACAGTAGTAAAATAAAAAAGCAATGACAATGGTCGAACCTGGGATACTGTGCACCATAGTCAAAGTACTGAACCACTAAGCCATGACAGTTGTACTTAGAAATGCAGTATTATCATACATATAGGAATGAATGAAAATATAACCATGACAAAGCAGGTTTGCTGTAAGCTGCTAAATATCCAAAATGGCCAATCTCAAATAAATGCAGGAAAACCAGCATATATAAGCCCCATAGGCGGGAATACACACCATAACTGATGGTGGTACCCATTTGCAGTCAGGATGGCAGGTGCAGGAGCGGGAAATTGCTTTAGAGCACAAAGGTGGGGCATTGAGGAGTCAAAATATATGGTTTGGCTCCTAGTCCATCATCATGAAGGCCAACTCATGCAGGGCCAGGTTCAATGGGGAGCGTACAAGGCAGAGGCGTGGAACCGGTTGGCACATGATCTCACCAGTGCCACAGGCATTCCAAGGACTGGTGAACAGGTCCGTCACCACCATGCGGACCTGAAGTGACGAAAGGAGGACCAACTGAACCGATGCATCCAGGAGGCCCGTCAAATGCCCAATGCCCCACTACTGAGTAAGTATCCATGTAATTAAGTATATAAGAAATGCTATCCTAGCCTATAGTATGGATAGGTATGTTCCAATATTCCTTCATTTATATTACAGCTGCAGGTGTTCGTTCCACGAATCGCAAGCCTATGCTGATAGGCTGGCAAGGTTGCGCCACCAGGCAGGTTAGTAATTATTCTGCTGGTATTGTTATAGAATTTAAGTGAGACAGCCTGTAAAAGAGTTCAGTGTTGTAACCCAGTAATAAAGGTCAAATAAGCCTAGAAGAAAGATTCTGCTAGTATGGTAAGATTACATAAGTGATGCAGCCTGAAAAAGAGTATTGCAATCCATTAATAAAGATTAAACAAGTCTCAAATAGAGTTTCCACCTGTATTGTAATATCAGATAACTGCTTCAGCCTGAAAATGAGTGTTGTAATCAATCAACAAAGGACAAACAAGTGTCAAATACATCCTTGTAAATTCTGCCATATGAAATAAGTGAGTCAGCTGGAAAGGATTGTTGTAACCCAGTAATAAATGTTAATAAAGCCTAGAATTAAGTACCATCCTGAAATGTAAATATAAAATAAGTGAGAGAGTGTGAGAAAGAGTTTGAAGCTACCAAGAAAGCTGTAATAAGTCTGGAATAAAGGTATACTGCATTCACTACATAATGAAATGAATGAGACAGCCACAACCAAAGAGTGAAATGTCTTTAATAAAGTACAGAACCCTGACTGTGTCCGTCCCACAATTTGGATATGTTGCTGTACCCTTGCATTATGGAGATAGTATGGTTGTATGAAATGCTGAACATCCACAGTTGTCTAGACCCACATAAATCAAATGTAGCAGGATGCTTTACCTGAACACAGCCAGATATGAACATATATGAATACAAATGGAATGTATATTAATGTAGCAGTAACATCCCCAGCACCAACATTCCTAAGGTTACATACAGGAAACTGTACTAATACATGTAGGGGATATACATCTGCATCTACTAGGAATGTACAGTATATGTATAGGTAGTTTAAGTTGTTAATGTAATATTTCTCCACCCTACTCTATTTTCACAAATTATGTCATTCCACACCAAACTGGGTATGTGTATTCACAATTAATTCCCATGGACATTTATCCTGTTGGTTTATACATATCTGCATGTATGTTGATGCATGTGCCCTGTTCACATATCCAAACCTGATGGCCTGTTGCCACCAATCAACCCTGCATACTGTTGGAATGTCCACTGTTGTTCTAAATATGCATGTGTTATGCTTGCTGCTCAATGTTTGGAATTCATGTGTGTTTGGTTAATGGGAATATTAATGCATGCTGTTACAACTAATTTTGAATGGTGTTGTTTGTTACTAACCCAAAATGCCATAAAATACTGCTAAACATAGGACAACAGGGAAGGCGGGTTCCAGCTGACCCACCTCTCCCACCTCAGCTGGCGAGTGCACCTGGCACCAGTGCCCAGGCTGGGACCTCCTCCTCCGGTGGCCCTGTGCCACCTTCGGGTGGAAGCACTGCACGGGATGGGGCTCATCCCCCCTCTGCAAGCGTGGCCAGAGGAGAGCCTCCACTCGCCCTCCAAAGGGTCCGGTCTGTGGTGCGTAGTGAGATCAGGCGTTCCGTGACTGATCCCCTACGCCAGCTTGAGGCGAGAGTGGCGCAACTCACGGGTTTGCCTGCCTGTCCTATCCAGCCCCCAGAACAGCCCCAGCCTGAGCTGTGAAGGCGCAGTGGTAACTGCCCATGGGTGGGATCTCGGTTCTACTGTTGCCATCTGTGGGCTCATGGGCTTGCGATATCCAAACATCCGTACCCTTCAATTGTGTTTACCCCCCCCCCCACATGTGTCATACTCCGGCCCTATATGCGTCTTGTTTGTCTTGTCTGTTAACCTCCCCAACCTACCTCCCCAAATATACCTACTTCCTGTACCTCACATTCCACTCTCACCTATAAAAAAAAGGGCACTCTGTTCCCACAAAAAAATTACACCCCATACATAGCTGCCCATTTCGCACACATGTCTGCTGGACATGTAAACTGATAATTACAATTGGCTGTACAACATATTTTGTTGTCCTCACCTCTCTCGCAGGGGTGGAAGGTGTCAAATCTCACTCTACATTTCTAACTTATGCACAGCTGTTGCTTGTAAAGAATTGGGCAGCTATGGGCATTCTCTACATCCTTCCTGCACATCCCGAGCTTGTTTTCCTACTGTCCTACCATCTTTGTGCCCCCTTTTTCACCACTTTCCTATTTCCCCATTTTCTTTTCTTTAAAGGAAATTAGCACGGGTGTTAGCAGGAGTAAGGACGTTTAAGCACTATTCAGCGGGTGTGCGCTTGTGTGCGCTTAGCTAAGCATAGCTAAGTGTCACGCAAACTCACGCAAACCCGCTTACAGCTGCTTAAAAGTGCCTTAGTCACGCTGTATGACAAGGCCTGTAGTCTGCTCATCAGAAAAATAAAATACCCCTGTCAGTCTCAAACCCCGGACCTTGGAAACACTAGACTGCATGAATTACCACTGAGCCACAGCAGATATACAAGAACTTGGTGCTGAAAGAAATATAACATGAAATACAAGTGAATGTAAAGGGAAAATAGGAAGGCCGTTACACAAAGCTTGTTCTGTGTATCTTTACTGGCAATTCTTGTGGAATTGCATTACATGAGTGTGATAAGAGAAACAGCCATGCTAGTAGGTAATAATGTTACAGTAGCACCTTACAAACCCCACACAGTATCAGAGCAGGATAAACACCGCCATATTTGCATGGGTAAGAGGCCAGACCTCCCAACTGTGACTGATTTACAGGGATGTCCCTGATTTGCAAACAAATATTAGCTGTGCCCCACTGACTCCCTGTGAAATTTACTAACAGTAGGCAGAAAGGTGGGGAATCCCACGTAATGGTAACTGTCAATAAGTTAGAGTAGACACTGCTTGCATGTCAGAAATGGTGTAGTAATACATATGCTCAAAATACTTCACAGTCTCAACTGCAGAATATCTGAAATATATCACAGGTGTATCCCACTGATATGTACCTTTCCCTGAGACTGGTCAAATATATACCTGAGAGTATCTGAGGCCTGGAAGTGTCAGAAACACACAGGCATATCAGCCTGTCTGCTGTTACACACTCTGTGAATAGCTGTAGAATTACTTCCACAAGCATGTCCTTATGTAGGAGTACAACACAGAAATATCAAAGGATGTAGCCATGTACTGCTAGCAACCACCTGTGACAATGTCATTGTGCAGGTGCTGAAAAGACTGGTGTGGTGCACAGTCAAGGAATACTAGGCTAACCTCCATCTACCAGCTGGATATGTCCACAGGTGGGAGGTACACAGACAGATTACTATCCATAATAATACACAGTACTGACATATGCCCACTTGTCATGAGCAGACTGTGCTAATGTCAACACAAACAAAACACAAACTGTTCAGAAGTCAGTAACATACTAATGACAGTATAGCAGTTCACAAGCACTGCATGTGCCTGATATTCATAATTGTTAGTACAATATACTTAGTTGTCCTCACCCCTCTCTCAGGGGTGGAAGGTTTCAAGTGTCACACCAAACATCAAACATATGTACAGCTATTGCAGTTAAAGAAATGTGCAGCTATGGACCTTCCCTACACCCAGCCTGCACATCCCTAGCTGGTGTCCCTACTGACTTCCTGCTTCCCACTTACAACTGTTTAAAAGTGCCTTATTCACTCTGTATGACAAGGCCCTAGTACTGCTCAGCAGCGAAATAAAATACCTTTGTAAGTGTCAAACCCCAGACCTTGGACTCACCAGACTGCATGAAGTACCACCAAGCCACAGCAGACATATAACAAAAAAACTTTTAAACCTTTTAAAACTGTAAAGCAAAGGAAACCAATAAAAACAAGAAACGGATAAAGACTTAAATGTTTTACTTGGCGCTTTCGGTAAAACTGTGCTTCACCTTCCTCAGATAGTTACCAATACAATCATACCACCATATATAGTCTCATTTACTAATTAACAAAAATAATAGTCTCATTAACAATAAAAGAACCAACAGACAAATAAACTATGCTAAAAAGTGTAATAGTAAAATACATTAAATTTATCAATGTTAACCAATGAACACCATACATTTTTGACATTTTTAAGAAAAAATAAAAAATAAAAGCTTAAAGCTTACATTTTTTAAAACAAATAAATTACTAACCACAAAGAGTCAATAGCAGCTAAACTGTTACTTTAACTTAACAGACTTTACTTAATTCAAAGCAGTTGTTGTTGTTAACTTCTTAAAGCTAACAGTTTAAGTATACATTTAATCGATATTTGTTCGTTTAAACCTGGGAACACATGGGCAACAGTCCTAAGCTGCCACATTAATTCATCTACTTCTAAAAGCAGTTGCCATGGGCCACTTCTTATGTGCGATGGTCTGCTATATAAAGCTGTGAATCTAAAACTGTCAGTAGGATGTTCACTTATGTGCCTTGCAAGGGCATTGTTAAGGTCTTTTTTTGAAATTGCATAGTTGTGTTCGTATATGCGCTGCTTTAGTTTCCTTTCTGTCTTGCCTATGTAAAAGGCAGGACAGCAGTCACATAAAGCACCATACACTATGCTCTTAGATTCACAGTTAAACTTACCTCTAATAGTGTAAACAATGTTGTTAATTGTCACCTCTTTTTTTAGAAGAATGTTTTTGCACTGTGGACATGCTCCACACTTAGTCATGCCCTGAAGACCTAAAAACTGTGGTTTCCTCTTTTTTTCAAGCATGAACTTAAGTGTAGAATTTTTTCTGTAAGTGATTTTTGGGGCTAATCCCAATTTGTTTGATAGTGTCAAGTCCTCTACAATAATTCCCCAATTCTTATTCAATAGGTTTCTAATAAACCCATAGTCAATAGAAAAGGTACTCAAAAAGCTGGTTTGAAAAATTTCCTTTTTAATATTAGAGCGTTCATCTGTTTGTTGTTCTAAGTCAATTATAAATGTCTCCTTATAATGACTACTTAATAAAGGTCTAAAGTACCCATCTTGTCTTTTACCTGTAACTTTGTCTCTAATGTTTGTGATTAAAGTAACCAGATAACCTCTAGCTACAAACATACTTTCTAGATTCTGACATTCTTTTACGAAGTCAGAATCTTCTGTGACCATCCTGGCCGCCCTCACCATTTGTCCTTTGACTACCGCTTTCTTATGATGGAAAGGGGGCAGCTGTCAAAGTGCAAAAATGTATTCGAGTAGGTTGGTTTCCTATAAATCCTACTCTTGTAACTAGAGTTTATGTCGTCTTTATACAAACTAATGTCCAATTTCCACTTGTAAGTAAAATCAAGGAAGCTAGTTAACTCTGTTATGTCTGTTATAAAAGGTGAAACTTCCTCCTTCCTACCTCTCCACAGTATGAACATGTCATCCTGATATCTAGTATACCAGGTGACATGTTCCTTAAATTTTGGGTGTGTGAATAGCTTTTCTTTTTCCCAATGGGCCATGATTATGTTAGCAAAGCTACCCCCACATGGGAAGCCCATAGCAACCCCAGATGTCTGTAAGAACAGATCCCCTTCGAATGTCCAAAAGTTGTTAGCCAGCACTATATCAATTAATGTCTCAATGAGATAGATGGTGTTATCTGGAATCTTTCTAAAGGCCAAAAATTCCCTAGTCCATTCTAAACCTACATCATGGAGAATTACTGTGTAAAGATCTCTGACGTCAATCTTCACAAAGTAAATATCTTTCTGATATTCTAAGGTGTTTATAGTGCGTAAAAATTCCCAAGAATCTTTACATACTTGTGATTTTCTCAATCAAAGGTTTCAGTAAATTGTCCACAAGCTTCGCACAAGCATATGTTATTGACCCACGTCCATCCACTATGGGTCTAAAAGGAGGGTTAGAGACAGACTTGTGTAATTTCGGAATACCAAAAAAAGCTGGTACTTTTGGAGCTGGCATGGACAGATAGTGGTATAAATCCACGTCAATATAGGATTCCAAAAAACAAGTCTTCCAACGTAGTTCTAACTCTTCTATAAGCAATGTTTAATTCATTTACTGATACTTTCCTATAAACCTTAGACTCTAAGTGTTCCCTCATGTGGCTAACATAATCAAAGTGGTTCATCAGAACAAGACCCCCACCCTTATCAGGCTTCATTGCTCTTATGTTGCAATTGTTAAGTAGTGTTATCAAGTCTTGTTCTGATGATGTAATGTTGTTTTTGTCTTTAACCTGTCTATATTTGTTTTTGTTCAAATCCCTAAGGTCTATTTCACACATTTTTTCAAATAGTGCAAGACTAGGGTGTAAAGGAGGGTAACATACACTAGACACTCTTTCAGAAGTGTTTAACATTGATTTGTTACCAAATAAAATGTTCAAATTCAACTTACGGACATACAGTTTTAGATCTATGAGTGTTTTAACAAGGTCCATCTTTTTGGTAGGTACAAAGGTTAGACCTTTAGAAAAAAAGTGAACCCATTCTTGGGTAATGTTCAATTCAGTAAAGTTATATATACTAAAGTCCCCACTATCGTTTTTGTGGATCGAAGGGCGTTGTACCTTTGGGTCTACCTTGTCTACCTCTTCCTCTGCCTCCTCCTGTTCCTCTGTTGGGATGGCTTTCTGTTCCCTTGGGGGTTGTTCCTCCATGTTTTCTGGTCTAACCTTTGTACCATAGCAACACATTCCAGTAAAGACAAATATCAGGCATTCAAGGAGTGAATGTAAAGGGAAAATAGAAAAGCCATAGCAACACATTGCAAGAACTACTGTTGTATGCCAGTTAATCCACAAATCCCACAGGAAAGTACATACTCACATGTAAACAGTGTTAGCATTAGCAGGTGTGAATTAACATACACAATGAGAAGAGTGAACTGGAAGAAGCAACAGTCAGGTTTCAGTACAACATGCATTTCAGTGGCTACAACACAGCCTCAGATATGAAAAATATAGCAACCTTCTGAGTGACACAACAGTGTCCACAGCAAACCAGCATGGTCCCCACCTTGCAAAACTGAAAGGCCTATGCCTACCTAACCTATCATTTTATAGCAGTGTCCTGAAATCACAGTGAGAACTGCAATTACCACACAGCAGGCTGCATGCAATTACTAAATGCTGGCCACCAATGTGCAGATTCCTACAAAAGCAGCCTGTACTGCCAGTCCACACATGCAATAATATCATTGCAGCAACTGGAGGGAGAGACAGAGACAGAGACAGACCAAAATAAAAAAAAAAAAAGCAAGCAAGCCAGCCAAAAGAAAAAAGCTGTCAGAGACACCAATCCACAAAATACAGAAATACAACACATCAACAGGTACAACTAACAGAGGTGAGAAATACAAAGGTAATGTATGTAACGGATATGTATTTGCTGGCATCTGAATGATGTGTCTGAAAGGTAATATACATACTGTGAACCCTCCATATATGTTAGCAGTCTGTATCTATATGTATATGCAGATGTGCATAGGGCAAGGGACATATTGCAACTGTTAGTGAAGGCTGGACATACATATGTAGTAGAAGGTTGCTATGTGCACATATCAATGTTGGTTGTAGTCTGTGGCATTGAAAACAGCATGCAGTGCAGGTATATGTCATGTGGTGGTGAACTTCTGTGGGACTGAGCCAGTGAGGCCTGCTACAGCTATACGGCCTGAGGACAGCATAATGCATTCTGCACAACACTGCGCAATATCATTACAGAATGGTATGTCTCACAACTGCTTCAGAAGTGATATTCCCACCATGAAAGGTGGGCAGTCTATGTGCCTAGATGTGCATGTATATGTACAGCAATGGATGTTTAGAAGTATGTGTGTGTGTGTGTATATATATATATATATATATATATATATATATATATATATATATATATATATATATTTATTTATATTTATTTATATTTATATATATATATATATATATATATATATATATATATATATATATATATATATAATATGTATATACATATAGATATAATAGATACATACATATATAGATATATATGTAGATACATACATATATACAGATAGATATGAATGTCTATAGATATGTATGTATATATATATATATATATATATATAGTGGTGTGTGTATATATATATATATATATATATATATATATATAGTGGTGTGTGTGTTTGTATATATATATATATATATATATATATATATGGGTCTACTTTAGAAAACCGACACGCCAGTTCGCCGACACACAAACCACCGACACCAGATAACCGACAACACACAAAACCGACACATAAAACACGAACACCATTACACCGACACACCGAACGTAAACAACACATTACACTACATCGCATAGCCACTAGCCCTAACCCAAACCCTAACCCTAAGGTCCGACACTATCGCACACTCACCCTACCTGCACCCTAACCCTAACTCACTTAACCCAATCCTAACCCCAAGGTCCGACACTATCGCACACTCACCCTACCTGCACCCTAACCCTAACTCACTTAACCCACCCCTAACCCCAAGGTCCGACACTATCGCACACTCACCCTACCTGCACCCTAACCCTAACTCACTTAACCCACCCCTAACCCCAAGGTCCGACACTATCGCACACTCACCCTACCTGCACCCTAACCCTAACTCACTTAACTCACCCCTAACCCCAAGGTCCGACACTATCGCACACTCACCCTACCTGCACCCTAACCCTAACTCACTTAACCCACCCCTAACCCCAAGGTCCGACACTATCGCACACTCACCCTACCTGCACCCTAACCCTAACTCACTTAACCCACCCTAAACTAAACTCCGCCACGATCACACACTTACCTTACCCGAACCCTACCTCCCTACCTCCGACACTACCACACACTCACCTATCCCACACCCTAACCCAAAATCCCACAACAACGCACACTTACCTTACCGATCCTAACTCCGTCAATCGCACACTTACCGAGACGCTCACCACGTTACCCTAGTCGCTGTATCCGCTATCGTCACATCACCTTTCCGGTAAACTTACCTGTCGGTCATTTCGTCTCCCTCTTCCGCGTGTCGGTCAACTCGATTTCGGCACATCACCTTGTCGGTAAACTTACCTGTCGGCCATTTCGTCTCCCTCTTCCGCGTGTCGGTCAACTGCATTTTCGGTAATTTAAAGTAGACCCATATATATATATATATATATATATATATATATATATATATATATATATAGTGAGAGAGGGGGACATGGGGGCAGATGTATTGAAACAGGTGCCTGGTGACGAAGGCATGGACTGAACACCAGTGTTGATACTGCAGTACCATACCCCATTCCAAAACATGTTACCCACTAACTACCACATAGGTGGTTGCCTGCCTACCACTGGAGGTGTCAGAATGGAACATGGGACACAGGTGTACAATAGCCTCCCCTTTGATATCCACAGTGGCACACTAGTCTTGTAATCCCTGTACATAGTTTGTGTCATCACAAAAGGTGTGTCAGCTAGGGAAATGTAAGTCAGTGTACCCCTCTACACCTCACAATGTCCTATGCAGTATGTACCTCCCATGAGAACTACAGCAAGTGGAAAGGCCACAGACATACCTAACAAAGACTGATAATGCCCTCAAACACATTCCCTATGCAGACTGACTCACAGAACCACAGCTAGAGTGCCTTGCATACTTCCTACACAGAAGTTACCACTGCTAGACATATAGGGTTATGTCACACCCATACCAGTCAGCCAACCACCATGGCAACACCTCACAATCCTTCCAGCCTACATGACCTAGGGCCCTAATCCTTGTCACCTCACTAAACAGCACATGCTGGAGGTACAGGTTCCTATACACTAATATGCCATACCCTGGACTAAACCACCCAGCATTAACAAACAAGGCTCCTTATTAGTAGATGTCATACATACCCCTGATGAATGTTATGGAGATAGGTAATATGCCCTGTGAGTCACCTCTGTGTAACTGTTTGACAGGAGCAAGTAAAATCACATTACATGTGTCCCAAAGGGCAGGGTAGCATATGGCTAGGCTGCCCTAGGTTCAGGGCCAATAGCATAGTACCTACCTATGACACAATGCACACACACATGTACTCAGTGCAATACCAGCCATGTGAGGTTGAATGAGTGTGACACTCACTGTGTGCAAGGTCTGTAAAGGTGTGATAGCTTAGTGCGAGTTTGTGTCTGTCATGGTAGTTTGTGTCTTAGGTGTGAGGCCAGAGAAAGATGTGTCAGTTATCAGGATGCAGACATAGGTAGATTGGCATATGTTGTGCCGTAGTTCCCTGTGTATGACTGTGGTGTCCCATTGTAGGCAGAAGCAATACATGTATGCTCAGAAAGTGGTACTGCTGTTGAATCCAGCTCACATATGATCCGTTGTACTACCCGAAGTTGTAGGCCTAAACACTACAGTATGGTGTATGTTCACATTCCCTGGTAACACTGTCTGGTGTGTTTCCTGTAGTCTGCACAGATTACATACCTCATGCATAGGTATCTGTAAGTAGGGGCAGACAGTACTATAAGGTACACAGTTAATGCTCATCTGTGTCATCTTACATTTGTGTGTTGTATGTATGTGTAATGTGCGTGTAATGATGCCTGTACCATGGCTGCAATCACATGTGTGTTACAGGGTATGTGTGTGTACCTGCCAGCATGTATACTCTGTGACAGCAGTATGCTGGCTATATTAACAACTGTGCACATATGTCAGGTAGGGGTATGGCATCAAAGACTAGGGTGGACTACCATTGAAACTGTAAATGTGCATTGCATTCATTGCATGGGATGACAATATTCTTCATCCATTAGCTTGATACATACCCCCAGTGTGAGGTTGTGCATTGTATCCCAAACAGTGTGCCGAGTGCTGGTGTATACTAGTTTGTTGTATGGAGTGTGGCAGGCACTGTCAGACAGTTGTGGGTTGAGCACTGATATGTGGTATTGAACATATGTATCCCCTGATAGACAGACAGATGCTATATATGGCAGTTAAGTGATATCAGTACATTAGAATATTGTGTGCCACATGACTTGCTCACATATTTTTCTTTTCCTTCCAGGGCGATGGTGCATCAGTGTAACCCACCTTATACAGCAGCAGAGGAACAGGAGATCCACCAGAGCCTGGTGCAGAATTTCTCTGTGCTGTTTTCCAGAACCAGCCAGAACCAGCATGAGAGGGCTGCACTGTGGCAAGATCTCGTCCATTGGGTAAATGACATAGGCATGCATAACCGGACATATGAGCAGGTACGCCATCACTGCAGTGATTTAATTAGACATGTCCGGCAGCGTGAGTCTGATATCCACAGACAACAGCTTGCCACAGGTGATGGGGTACCTATCCACCCCCCCTCACCAGTGTGGAGGAGCTCATCCTAAGTGTCATGGCTCCAGGCCAACAACAACAACATCCACAAACATGTGTCATCATGGAGGCTGGAGCCACCCAGCATGTTGAAATGGAGTGTGCAGGTAACATGCCATATCTGTAGTTGACTGTTCTCTGTACTGGTAGTTTATGCATGTGTGAGATGTTTACTGTGTGTGTAGCTGTTAACCTGCCTATTCTTGTGCAACACTGATATTCTGTGTATAATCTGTACACCTGTGAAAGCCAACTGTTGTACTACTGTACTTTATCATACTCACAGTATCAATGGCACAGTTGTGGCCACTGGCAATCACTGTCATATTTTTGTAGGTCCCTCTGGAGTGACAGCAAGGCAGCCAATCCATGCTGGTGAGTGTGTAATAACAATACTATTGCTAATGACTGCATGTCATATGGAGGTGTAGTCTGTGCACATGTAACACACGTATGCATAATGCATGCTGTGATGTTTGCTGTGAGACTATGCGTATCCCATTATTCTCAGTAGCTGCCTCACTCACATGCAATACACAGAGCATCACACACACACATGTGGCAACACAGTACCGGACATTGGATAGGCATACCTGATACACATGTACACAACACGCACATGTTTGGCATAGACACTACACCTTAGCCTGCTACACATGTCCAATTATGACACCTGCTGTATGCCCACCCTTCAGTATCCCACTTATCATCTATGCAGCACACATAATATACCTGAGGGGTAGAGGCCTGTCATGTCTTTGTGAAACAGTCTTGAACAAATAATTCATTCATGTTAGGCAATGCTCACTATTGGCCACCTTAAACACCCATGTAACAAGTGGCTGTGTAATTGTAGATGTAGTCATGTTACTGCACTTCAGGTACAGTATTCTAGCTGCCTGTGTGGCACACATTATTATTGTTGACTGACCACAAGATGCATGTTGATCATGGCTCATGTTACTACACCACATCCAGTTCCACTGACCACAAAAGTACACATAGCAGTTATTGTGTAGCACCGTCATGTGTTTTGTGTGTGTGTGTGTGTGTGTGTGTGTGTGTGTGTGTGCAAATATATGCACCCACAGCTTGTAACATTTGCACAACATTGTTCTGTCCTTGTACACATTGTGTCCCAGGGTGGAGACGATCACTCAACAACTACACACAAGCATCAAGTACACGTATACTGTTATTAACAAGGGCTGTCTACACTTGCACTGCATGTTCGTGTGCAACACATAATCTGCATGCTGACATGTGTGCAGTGATGTTTTTCCTTGTGATACTGTCACCCACCCTCAAACAGTATTGTGTATGTGTTGGATTGCAGGTGTGTGTGTGTTTGTATCTGCTGGACTGAAGAGTGTGCCTGTGTGCATGTGTGCTAACATCTTGTACACATTTGTAAACCATGTTTCCTGTCTTCCTCTCACAGGTTCTGATGTTGTTCTGGTGGAGTGCAGCAGGGAACCTGAAGCCACTGCTGGGGATAGTGATAATGATGATACATGTGTAATGGCACAGGGAGGTGTGACAGGGTCTGTTGTTGGTAAGCCAATCGACACTACACAACAGTCAACCCCATAAATGCCCACGGTCATCCTGCCGATACATCCAGTGTCACCAGTGTTCTTAGCTGAGGGACAGCATACAGTGGGCATTGACCAGGGTAGTGTGGTATCATTGGCACATGCACCCTCTCACAGCAGCCATGGCCAGATTCCTGATATTGTACCACACAGGCAGATGTCCAGTGGTTCTCGTGGGAGCATCCATGGTCGTACTGCCCCTGTTGGACATGCCCACAGAGGTCTTTCAACCTCAGCTATGTTCCGGGCTGTAATGCAGGCACAGGCATGTATGGAACGGTACACCAGACAGGGTCTGCGGGAGCTTAGAGCACATTGCACTGCTATGAATGACACTGTGAGTGATGTTGCGGCTGCCATCTGTAATATCAGCGAGGTCATTGATAGACGTTGGGGGACACATTAGATCGCTTCCACAACTACATGTCCATGAGCCAGGACAGTGCAGGACGGTTGAGGCGTCAATGTGGACGTATGCCAGCAACATCAGCTGGCAGTCGTCGCAGACGACAACAAACCCGCAGCCGCTCCCATAGTGCCAGTACCAGCCCCAGCAATGCTGGGTCTGTGCTGTCATTAGACCGTCCTAGAAGACCACGTGCATGTGGCTCTGGACAGTCCCAGCAGGGACATCTTTCCAGTCAACAACCCACTGCCTCTGATGACAGTACCCAGTCTGGCTTAGTTCCTGATACTGTCCGTAGCACCCCTGCCAGGCACAGGTACAGTGTCTGTGGCCAGAGACAGTGATCTGTATGACCTGGCAGGTACAGTCTGTGGCTGTCCACAAACACCCGTATATGGCAGCCACATGGTGGAACTGTGTGCATGCATACACACACACATAATGCTAACACATACACACACACATTGCATCAACATTGCCCCATGTTGTACTGTTGCCCCTCACTAACACACATACACACACACACACACATACATGTCGATTGGATGTGTCAATGGCAGACTCTGGCAAACCAGGTACACACCCTGTGCATATGATGAAACTGTGCCACCTCCTGCCATCTGTAACATTGATGCAGGAACAGGATAGCATGGTGCTGATGCACAGGGTGACTACATAGCACTGTAGTAATATTATCATGTTGTTAACAGTACATTGTAATGATATCGTTGTGGGTATGTCTGAGCATGCATGATGCATTAACACTATGATTGTCACTGTAGTTTTGTATACACCAGTGTTAATTCCCAAAGTGTACTGTCTGCACATGTGCCACATGGCTGTTGTGTGTGCCTGTGCCTGCATGTGTTGGGGAGTGGACAGTACATGTGTGCTGTTTGCAGCACAGAGTTGCAGGTGTACATTTGTGAACAAGGTGGAATTGCATTTTCTGTATGTAGATGCTTAGTGCACACATGGGAAGGGTGACATGCACCATGTGACATAGTATTTATACACTGTAGTTCTTACTGGTGGACAATTTGCATTGTACTACACATAAGTTTCACCTGGGGTCACATGTATGTATGACATGGTTTGACAGTATGCTGTGGGTGATATGGTTTCCAAATGTCAATGGTCTGCATTCTGGTGGTATACACAACCTACATAGCCTGACATTCAGTGGTCATTACATGTTGTCTCCTCAACTGATACACAGATGTAGGAAACCCGGTGTCAGTGATATCCCTGCAGTACTACACTATACCAGTAGCCATTCTTACTGAGCCCCACACATCCCTGGGAACAATACTCTTTGGCATATAGCAGTCTCACATACATGCCAACACACTACAGATATGTCCATCCACGACTTCAAATGCATACCATGGCCTACAATGCATTCTACACATGACGCACCTAACCACCACAAGGGTATCAGACAGACAGATACCTGTTGTCCAAGCCATGCTGTATTGATGTAACACAACTGTAGCATTGTCATTGGCATGTACTTAACATAGTATTCCAACAGTACCATGTAGGTGGTAGCACCCATCATGTAGAACGGGTAATGTTGTGTACATGTGGACAAGTGTTATCTTGTCTATCCTGTGATATTCACATTTCCAAAGGTATTCTGCAGTCCCTCAGTGTATCACCTAAGCAAGAAGGTGTCTGTATACATATCGGCAACAGTTGCCATACACCTACACTGGATGTCCATCACTCACAGACTTTGCTGTGTTTTAACATGTCTGACATATACTCCAGACATGAACCCTCACCCACATTAATCTATCAAAGCTTTCATGGGTGTGTGTCAAATAGTTGGCCTAGGACACAGATCACTGCAGTAGCCTGCACTGTCACCAACATACATGTATGGCCTTAGGTCTGGGAAGCTGTGGCACATGCTGGCAAAGATAACAATTGTATTCATATGAGGCAGGCTTCACACATAGGAACTATTAGAGGTCACAGGTACATATCTGTATGTGGCACACACATACCTGATGTGTGCATTGACATTACTGTTATGATAATATGTCATACAATAATAAAAGCAAAACACACAACACATTGACAAACTGTGTGACAAACACACACATGGCATTTGCAGGATTCAAACCCCTACCCAACTATGTTATGATATTTGAGAGAGACGCATTAGCACAGTGCACTATTCACATTACTGGATGATTTCCCTTTTCCTGCTGTATTTATAGGGTGCTGACCTTATCAGTCTTTCCAAAGAGGAATGTACATCTTTTACTATCCCTCAGTATGGGGGATAACAATATCTGTGCATTAACAGATGCCTAGTTCAGGGTCACATATGCACACTGGCACTGCCAGGTTATGTTTTATACCATGCTTCGTGACCACAGGACTTGTAACACACACGACAACTAGGGGGTGTATACAACTACCATTGTGCAAAACTGCCTTTTGGTTTGGTGTGTAGTTCAGACCCCCCCCCCCATACCCAGGAACCGCACTCGGCTTTCCTGGGAACAGTGTAGGATATGAAGTTCTTCACACACACCATTCTAGTGGTTGACTTCAGGTACACGAATATTGACTGGGGATACTACTCAGGTCTCAACAACATCACCCTACAGCCACTACAGTTTGTGAATCCATGTGCTATGGCACAATCAGTCACCACAGCCACAAGGGGGAATACATATTGGACCTGATCATCACCAACATGGGGACTCTATGTTCCACACCAGAGGTAGACCCCTCATTGTTAAGATCAGGCCATAAACAACTTTCCCTGGACATCCATATCCCGTCCCCTCCCCCAGCCAAGGAAATCACTGTAAAGTATTTCTGAAAAGCAGACTTTGCACTTGTGAAGACTGGGGTGGAATACTTCAAAGGCCCCGTACTGGAGGATAATACAGCCCAATCTGCAGAATCCTTTACAAATGCATTCTATGAGCACCTGTAGGTATGCATTGCTCATGCTATCCCAAATAAAACCAAGACTCCTCCAAAACAGGAGACCTGTCTGGTTGACCCTGGCCATATATAAGCTGTACAACAGCAGGAGGAAGCTACTACATAACAGAGCAATATCCCACATAGGGAGGACATCTCTGAACAGTATTGGCAAGACACTTCAATCCCTCATATAATCATAACTTGCAAGTTTTGACAGTGAACTTGACCAGACACTACAGATAATCACAAGGCCTTCTTTAGTTATGTCAGAAATATGTGTGGAAACCCCTGATATGCTCTGAATTGTTGCATAACAGCACAAAATATGCCAAGCCTATGGACATAGCCAACACCCTGGCAGACAGAGTCTGGACAAATGTCCCCCCCCCCTTACCCCCCAAAGGTACAGATGCCCATCCCAAATGAATGTAACCTCCCTGACATCACAGATGCACAGGTGAAAGGTGCCCTCTCCACAGCAAATAACACAGCATATGTATGGGACCGGACAGTGTCCCAGGCTGTGTCCTACACGAGCTCTGAGTAGAACTGAACACTCACATTAAGTCACTGTTCCAACTTAGCCTTACTACAGGATATGTACCCTAAGAATGGCATACAGATACCGTGGTCCGACTCCACAAAGGTGGTGCCACAACGGACCACAGGAACTATCACCCCATAAGCCTGACTAGTGTAGTAGAAAAAGCTATGGAGCATATTATCATGGAAGTCATAATCACAAACATTGTGAGCCTCCAGACAGTGGATCATACCCAATTTGGCTTTGTTAAGGGCAGATCTTGCCTCTTACACATAGTTCATATCTTTGAAATGGTTAGTGAAGCCATGGATGATTAAGGTAGTTCACACAGTCTACCTGTACCTTGCAGAAGCCTGCAACACAATACCCCACTCAGGCATCATACGTATGCTTACCAGCTTAAATATCAACCCCTATATCACTAGATGTGTTGCTATCTGCCTCAGGGATGGAACCCACATGGTCAGACTTGCAGGTGCCATGTCCAATTCCAGACCAGTTACAACTGGTGTCCCACTGGGCTCAGTTCTGGGACCTGTCTTGTTCGGTATGTACTTCTCTGAGGTTCAGACTAACACGGGGGGATTATGTCTAACAAACTTCACAGATAACTGCTAACTGGGGGTCATAAGCAACACTGCAGCTGACACATGCTTCCTCCATAAGGGTCTCACAGAGATGGATGCTTGTTGCCAGAGCCATGGCCTCGTGCTACATGCTAAGACATGCATAGTCATCCCCTTTGGGGAAAACATGGTGCACACAAATTACCACATAAGTGGTAATCCATTAAGTACAGAAGACGTATTTACAGATATGGGGACCAACATAGATCGTAACCTCTCCTTTGCTAATCACATTGACAGAGTCATTGCAAAGACCTTTATATAGCCCTCCTTATCACATGGGGGTTTGCATGTAGATCATGGGAGGTCATTGTGGCCCTCTACTAGTCCCTCATCAGGCCCATGTTTGAGTACAATGCCCCTTTTGGGGTGTACCTTACCCAATACCTGCAGCAAATACAGAGACCACAACAGTACCTCTCCAAGAGGATCATGGGCTACACACAGATGTCCTATGCAGCTCAACTAAAGGATCTCCAGCTCTACTCAGTTGCTTAATGCCTACTCGGAGGCAATCTATGCCTGCCGTACACAGCCATGTCAAACCCAGAAGTAATGGACATGCTCCACCTCATAACATCCAAGACCCTTAGAGCTACACACTCCAGGCACTTAAAGCACAGCACAAAACTAAATAGGACATGCTGCAGGGACAGATTCATTACCCTGAGGCTCCCCTCACTCTGGAATTGAATCCCAGTTAAAGTTAGACATAGCCCCTCGCCAACTCTCTTCCAGCAAAATCCAGCTGCATGGATGGGAAATTGCAAATTCACCCCTGGGATCTCCACTGTGTCCCTGCTTGACAGAGGCACAGCAAACTAGCCTTAAAGGGTGCCTTCTACGACCTACTTTACATAGGCACAGTAGGCTACTCTACTGGGGAGGTGGATGCCAAATACACTCTGGCTAGGCTTATGAATTCCCTAGGGCAGACAGCCTAGCATCGACCTCTGCACCTATGTTTATGTTCAGGATGCACAATATTTGTTGCTGATATTGTTTGCAGGTCTTTATTGCCGTAGCTTTCCCAGTTTCTATGAACAACTTGTGTATCTGCGGAACATGTTTCATCATGACAGGGTTCCAGTATATTAATATATGTGTCTGTTGTCACTTAACTGTGTGCACAGGGTGGATTGCTGGATCGTGAGAGGTTCCTGGCTTAACACATACAACTGCCAGATATGTGTGGCCGACTGCTATACTCAGACATGGCCTGTGTGTGTGAGCATGCCCAGTTCAGGCTTTCCATGGTTTGTTGCCTGACATATGTCTCATTTATCCAAGTGTGTGAGCATGCCCAGTGTGACCTTTCCATATGTTGTGATCTGAAGTCCACTACATTTGTGGTTGTGTGTGAACATGACCAATATTGACATTTATACTGTGTGTGTTGGAAGTCATGTTGTGTTCTTACTGCCAGACTCCTTTGTGTCATAACTCAACAGGGATTATGCTGTGCCTGCAGGGTTTCCATGGGATAGTTTGCAAAGACTTGTCAACATTCTTTCATACTGGCTGAACACTGCAATATTGTCATGGTGTAGTGGTTCTTTACTTTCACTATGGTGCACAGTATCCTGGGTTTGAGTCCTATCACTGCTTTAAATATTCATACTGAGCAGACCAGACTGGTTAAGGGTCAGTTGGGCAAATATGAGCATGTTGCATTTTGTTCAGCTATGGCCTACTTAAACTAGGCTTGTCCAACATTGCTGTGTATTCACCAACTTGGGTGGACATCGCCAAACATTACTCCACATTGACCACAGTTGTACTAGTTGGTGTGTTTGATTCTGTTCATAGCTTCATACTAGGCTATCTGCCCTAGGGCATTTATAATCCTAGCCAGAGTGTGTTTGGCTTTCAACACACATTTTACCTGGAGTTTGCCATGACATTTTTCAAGGTTAGTATACTGTGCCTCTGTCTAACAGTGACATAGAAGTGATACCCAGGGTAAACCTACAATCTCCCATCCACTCATCAAGATTCCTCTTGAAGTGAGTCAATGAGGGACTCTGGCTAACCTGGAGTGGGAGTTTACTCAAGAGTGGAGGGAGCCTCTGGGTTATGAATCTGTCACTCCAGCATGTCCTATTTATTTCAGTCCTGAGGTTCAGGTCTCTTGAGCGTGTAGCTTGATGGGATTTGGATTTACCGAGGTGCAGCATGTCCATTGATTTCAGGTTGGACATGGCTTTATACATCAGGCACAGATCACCTCTGGGCAGGCGGTATGCCACTGAGTGGAGCTGCAGTTTCTTTAACTGGGCAGCAAATGGTATCTGTTTGAGCCCTTTGATCCTCCTGGTGAGGTACTTTTGGGGTCTTTCCAGTTGCTGCAGGTGTCTGATAATGTACATCCCACAAGGGGCATTGTACTCAATTATGGGCCGGATGAGGGATGAGTCAAGAGGCACGATGACCTCCCCTGATCTAGATGTGAATACCTTCATGATTAGGTGGGCTATATGAAATGTTTTTCTAACCACTTTTGCCACGTGGTTTTCAAATGAGAGATTGCTATCAACTTGGGTCCCCAGGTCCTTTATCACTTCTAAAGTACTTAATGGGTTACCACCTATGTGGTAATTTGTGGGCACTTAGTTTTTGCCAAAGGGGATGACTATACACTGTTTTGCATTTAGCTTGAGGACATGGCACTGGCACCAGTTGTCTGTTTCTATGAGGCCCTTTTGTAAGATGCTTGTGTCAGCTGGAGGGTCGATTATGGCACCCAGTTTGCAGTCATCTGCAAACTTGTTCAGCCACAGTCCTTCTGTGTTGGCCTGTACCTCCGAGAAATATATACCAAACAAGGGAGGTCCCAGGACTGAGTCTTGTGGGATGCCACTTGTAGCTGTTTTGGAGTCTGACATGGCTCCAGCATTTCTGACCATGTGGGTTCTGTCCTTGAGCAAGTTTGCAACACATCTAGTGACATAGGGGTTTATATTGAAGCTGGTGAGTTTATCTATAATGACCAAATGGGGTATTGTATGGAAGGCTTTTGCAAGGTCCAGGTAGGCTGTGTGGACCACCTTCCCCTCATCAATGGCCTTGGTGACTGTTTCAAATGACTCAACCAGGTTTAAGAGGCAGGATCTGCCCTTAACACAGCCAAACTGGGTAGGATTCAGTGTCTGTAGGTCCCCAATATCTTTATTTCTGAGGTCCATGATGATCCTTTCCATAGCTTTGCAGACCAAGCTAGTCAGGCTTCTGGGGCGATTGTTTGCAGTATCCATTGAGGCACCACCTTTGTGGAGAGGGACCACTGTTGCTGTACACTGCTCTTTGGGTACATATCCTGTGGTAAGGCTGAGGATGAACAGTGGTTTTATGTTTGTGTTCAATTCTTCTTGGGGTTCATGTTGGACACAGCCCAGGACACCATCTGGTCCCATTGATGCTGTGTGTTTTGCTTTGGAGAGGCTGGCTGTTACCTGAGCATCTGAGATGTCAGTGGGCCAGCACTCTGCTGGGATAGATATTTGCCCTTTTGGTGGGGGGGGGGGGGGAGAAGTTTGCACTGAACCTGTCAGCTCGGATGTTGGCAATGTCTGTGGGTTTGGTGTATTGTTTGTCATTTTGGACTAATTCTGAGTATATCTGGGAATTCCCACCCAGGTTCCTACCATAACTAAAGAAAGCCTTGTGATTATCCTTAGTGTCCTGTACAGTTTTTATCTCAAAGCTGGCCTTAGACGACTTTATGTGTGGCCATAGTTTTTTAATAATACCGATCGGAGATGCCTTCCCTTTTGGGGATTTTGCTCTATCATATAGTAGCTTCCTCCTTGTATTGTATGGTTTGTTTATGGCTGGGGTCCACCAGACAGGATGCCTGCCTTTGGAGGATTGGGTCTTGGTTTTATTTGGGATTGCATGATCCATGCATTCCTGAAGGTGTTCATAGAATGCGTTTATAAAGGGTTCTGAGGTCTGGGCCATATTTTCCACAGGCACAGGGGCTGTGAAGGATTCCACCTCGGTTTTGAGGAGTGTGAAATTTGCTTTAGAGAAAAGCTTTTCACTGTGGTTTTCTGGGTATGGGCTGGGGTCGGGATGTGAATATCCAGTGAGATTACTCTATGGGCTGATCTTACCAGTGAGGGATACACTTCTGGTCTTGGGCATAGTTGAAGTCGCCCAATATAATGGTGTTTGGGGAGACCTTCATATTTTCATGTGTTCTCCAGTCGGCCAAGTGTGGTTCCTGGGTTTAGGAGGGTGGTCTGTAGCAGGCTATGAACTGGAAGGCGGTTTTACCCACTGTTAGTTGCACATGGATAGTCTCTGATGCTTCATGCTGTGCCACCAACCTGGGGGTGTGGGTATCTTTGACAAATATTGATACTCACCCTCCTTTTGTAGTTTGTTCCATGTTTTGGGGGCTGTAATGCATGGTATGAGGTGTAACCTGTTAGTGCTAGGGTGCTCTTGGGAGCCTTGAACCAGGTTTCTGTTACTGCACAGATATCAACATTCCCCATGCTGAGGAGAGTTTGGAGTGCGTACATCTTGTGGTTTAGACTTCTGGCATTGAGTAGCATTACTTCTAGTTTCTTATCCCTTGTGATACCTATGGAGGAAAGGCCAGGGGTGACAGGTGAAAGCCGTCCCTAGTGAACCATCATGTCTTGTCGAGCATGTCATCCCAGGCTGACAGGCATTAGATCCCCTTTGACTGACACCAATACATTACATGTTGTTTGCGCTTGTGTGCACAGTGCTGCCTCTGAGGAAACAGAAAGGAAAAAGGAAGCACAACAAATCGTAGGAAGCTACCAGGGAGTACTAGCAGAGCTAGCAGGTGAAAACAATCAGAATCAGGCAATTACACAGGTAGAACACTAGCCCAGCCCAGCACTTAAAACTCTGCAAATAACAGTGCAGTGTGTTTCTCTCAAGAGACACTGCAACACTGGAGTAAGCTACTAGAAGTGAAAACTGAAAAAGCTTCACTCAGACAAAAAAATGCTAGGGGCTGCCATTGCTGTTATAAGGTGACATATGCAACATGCTGAGGGTGGTGACAATGCAAATGCTGCTGGACAACCCACAGTGAGGAGATGGAGAAGAGTGTACAGGCCCAGGGTCACCTACCAGGGGTTACATGAGCTGGAGATAGTGGAGCGCTATAGAGTGGACAGAGACCTCTTGCAGCAAATTGTTGAGCTGTGCAGGCCACGCCTCACACACAGAACCAACAGAGGGGAACCCATCCCAGTGGAAACCAAGGTATGTGTTGGCCTAAGAATACTAGTAACAGGTACCTTCCAGAGACGAACTGGTGATATGATGGGGATATCACAGGCATCAGCATCCAGGGTACTGCACCAGTTCCTGGATGCCATGTCAGCACATGTCAGTGATCATGTATATTTCCCCAATTCCCGTGAGGTATTGGCCAGCAATATGCATCTCTTCCAGCAAATAGCAGAATACCCTGAGGTAGTGGGTGCAATAGACTGCACGTATATATGCAAAGCACCAGCCGGTGAGCGGGGTAGGGCCTACATTAACTGCAAGGGCTTCCCCTCCATCAACTGCCAGGTTGTGTGTGATGCCCAGGGCATAATAATGAATGTGTTTGCTGGCTGCCCTGGAAGCTACCATGATTCCCATATCTGGCATCTGACACAGCTGTACCAGACATTTGCCAATGGGGACATCCCACATGGTCACCTAGTGGGGGATGCTGGCTATGCACTGGAGCCGTGGCTGATGACACCCATCAGAAAAACACACACACCTGAACAGGAACGCCATAATGAGGCACACGCACAAACATGAAATGTAAACGAGCATGTGTTTGGGCTGCTGAAGTCACGGTTCCGGTACCTGGACACATCTGGTGGAGCCTTGCAATACTCACCAACTACATGTACCCAAATTGTCATGGTATGTGCTATGCTACATAATATGATTCTGCGAAAACAGCTGCAGCAGGACCAGCATATGCCTGGGCCAAGCAGCCCCCCACCATTGCCAAGGCCATCACAGGCAGAGCGTGACTCAGAGGAGGAACAACCTGAGCCTGCCCCAGTAGGCAGAAGGAGGCGTGCCCAGAATGCCTTGGCCTTGGCAAAGAGGCAATGCATAGCACATACACTGGCTCAGTAGGAACCAAGGAAATGATGCCTCTCTCTGACTCCCACATATAGTGAAAGGGATGCCTAAGTTGACACGACCTGCTTTCAAACATGTACAGGGAGTGTAGTATGTGCATCCGACATAGGCAGCCCTGCAGCACCACCTGAGGCATGATTGACATGTGTTAAGCAATGTAAGGTAGTGCTAAACAGCATTTACCACCATGTGCAAACTTGATGACCTTGAGTATCATCCTACCCTCACCAAGCATGATGCCACAATATGAAGACAAGATGATCAATTACAACAATTGGCTTAAGTAAACCATGGCTCGGATGTATGGTAGGTGAAGAGAAGGCACCCCCTACAACCACGGGTAAACCAGAGGACCCAAAACTATTTTTTACCTACAGTACTACCTACAGTAGTAATATTGGTGATATAAGGGATATAGTAAATAGAAATTGGAACATTTTAAGGAGTGACAGTAAGCTAAGGAACATTGTAGGAGAGAGACCCAGTTTTGGGTATAGGAGAAATAAAAATTTAAAAGATTTATTATGTGGGGAAAAAACCCTAACCACATTGAAACCTTTCAAGGACACAATAGGTAGTGTTCCGTGTGGCATTTGCAAAGCATGTCCCCTTATTAATAAGGAAACCACCTTTATACATCCTGTTAGTGGTAAGGGTTTTGATCTTAAGGCCAGGGCCACATGCAGGACCACCAATTTGGTCTATTTGGCTGAATGTGTACAGTGTCCTGGATTCTATGTGGGAAAAACTAATAAAATAATAAAATGTTTAAGGTCAGGGTGCTTCAACACTTGTCCTCCATAAGGAACAAGGATTTACATAATGCCCTTTATAGGCATATAGAAATAAATCCCACACACACTTTTCACTTCAGAGCTGTGGTTAATGTAAGGTAAAACAACAGAGGGGGTGACATAAAGCTTCTTACAGAATCCTTAGAATCTAAATGGATACTAGAGCTGATGGCTCATAGGAGCCCAGGATTAAATGATATGGTACCTATGAGGCCCGCCCTACAGAAAAGGCGAGTGGTTTACTGATCATTCATTGGTTGGATGTTAGTTTAAATTGATGACATGATTGTTCTTATTTTTATCTGATGAAGGGTTGTTACCCGAAAGCGCTCATCCTTGGAAGTCTGTACGTTTTTAATAAAGAAAGAAGAAATATCAGCAGTGTCCTGCCATTCTTTTTCTTGGATTGACTATAATGTGCCAAGCCTTATTCTTATACTGAGATCTTATATAGTCCCTCTGCAGCTGTCTCCAGCTGTAGTGCTTTATGAGGAGGGCAGCAAATATTTTGACTCCTGCACACCCTACCTCTGTGCCCTGAATTTGTCACCATTCTTACCATCTCCTGCCATATCTGCAAAGGTCCTCCTACATTCCCCCCTTGTGATGTCACCTATCTCCTACTCTGTTACTCCCCATATCCTACTCCTACACTCCACTGACTGTGCTCATTTCCTATGTAAAAGTGCGATTCACTATCCTCACACTCATTTACATAGGATTGCCTACTAATGCTTGGTTACATGTCTTAGACTGGGCTTCTCCCCTTAGCAACCCCTACTCGGTGGCCATGTTTTCTTCAGCCTGCTATTCCCTTACATTGTAATTTAACAATTTTCATAAAATTCCACATTTGTGGGTTTTAATTTTTATTTTTCTGTTTTTTGTGGTGCAGCCTGTTTGCGCGGTGCTGCGCTACGCTTAAACATCAGAAATCGACGAAAAAAAAAAGTATTTTTATTTTAATTTTGCATCTGGGAACATTTCCAATGGCCGTATATTTGGCCATTGGCATACTTCCTTAACCATATGCAACCTTTATTTGGAGCTGACAAGGCTCCATTGTGCTATTTGCAGAATGGTACTCAGTTGTCAACTGAGTACATTTCTGCAACTAACACGGCTCCTACTCGGACAGGTTTGTGCTTCCTGGATCGCAAATTTACCTCATTTGCATGCCTTTCAGCTGCAAGTGAGGTAATTTGCATATCCCAGCCCTGTCCGTGTAAGAGATGTTTTAGAAGCTCTCTTACACGCCCCTACAGGCTGTTCCTGGATCGCTCGTCGGACATGATGGCTGCATGGAGTCTTACTCTACTCTTAGACTCCGTGCAAGCCATCGTGAATCCGGCCCATTGAGCATAATAGGAAACCTTTTTACGAGCACACAAGATGTGGAAGGAGTAAAGACATACAAATTGATAAACTGTGTGTCATTTTAAAATTTATTCTCAGACACAACAGATTATAGATATATTTACAAAATGTTATGCAAAAAAGTTTGGCTCCACAGAGAGGGTAATAAGTTGTCCTAGTGACATCCAGATAACCTCAGAGACTGGAATCAAATTAGATTATAGTGAAAAAGAACTGTGCAAACTGGATCCAAACAAAGCACAGGGAGGAGATAGAATTAGTGATAATGACCTGTGAACACTTAGAAGAACTTAGAGTACAATTATATCTATTATTTACTAGATCATATAAATATGGGGAGATTCCTCAAGACTGGAGACATGCACTTATTAAACCTGTCTTTAAGGGAAAGGTGGATAGGAAAAACCCAGAATCATATAGACCCTTAAGTCTACTTTCATGTTGTGGAAAATAATGGAGAAGGTAAAATTGGATAAGTTATTGTCAGAATTGGATAGGTTGGGACTTGAAACCATATATCAGCATGAATATGTGGAAAATAGATCTTCTACAACCTGTAACATGATGTTCTATAACAATATAATAATAGCTATGAATGAAAAATTGTGCTGTGATGTGATTTATACAGACTTAACTTTAGCATTTGACAGGGTCACATGCAAAACACTGATCAATAAATTAGAACAACCAGGTATCGATGTACTCTTGATAAGATGGATAGCTGCATGGTTTACAAATAGGACATCACAAGTATCATACAGCAATTGGACAGGTGAAATTCTTGGTTACAGTCAGGGTGTCCCACGGGGCTCTGTCCCATGGCCTTACTTACTTTGATTGTATCTTTAAGACCTAGCTTTTTCATCTGACGTATTCTACAGTCTATATGCAGATTATCTAAAATTGGGTAAACTGATTACATGTGTTACAGATAGGGTACGTCTGCAAAAGAACTCGATTAAATTGACCATCTGGGACAGATGGGGTATGTCTGCAAAAGAACTTGATTAAATTGACCATTTGGGTACAGTAGAATATATTATTCTGCTGATAAATACATCAAAAAAATAAGTGTATGAGATTTGGGAGACATAAATTGAAAGGTGAATATTTAATATAGCACACAGTGATTGAAACTGTAGACTCCTTTAAGGACCTAGGTATATGAGTAGATTCAGCTATGAGTTTTTCTAATCATATCAACCAATTGGTTAATGATAGCTACAGAACTATAGGTTGTATAAAAAGATTTATAAAGTCTAGGAAATCAAAAATAATGAAGTCATTCTGTGTTAGTTACATTAGACCCAAACTTGAGTATGGGATAACAATATGGAAATCCTATTAGAAAACAAGCATGAGTAAACTGGAAAGAGTACAGCAGAAATATACCAAGGGCATCCATGGATGTGAAAATTTAAGTTATTATGAAAGATTAAAATATCTGAACTTGTACACTGTCTCTTACTGATATCTATGAGGAGATCTAATTTAGGTATATAGGGCATTTCGAGACAACTACCTCTGTGAATGTTTGGAGTTATCAAAAAGTAGTAGAGAATCATCAGACAACCTAAGTAGAAGATTCTATAGGAATGAGAAGTGTACTAATTGGTTCTCTGACAAAATAGTTGATGCATAGAACAGACTACCACATTACATTAAAGCAAGTACTAGTTTAGGTATTTTTAAGAACAGCTTGGACACTTTTTATGGGAACAAGTGTTTTGGTATATTGGCAGGCTAGAAGGGCATTAATGCCCTTGCTTGAAATATTTCTATGTATGTGTTTGTATGTAATGTGTAGGCTTAAAGACCTTAGCTAAAGCAGATGTAGAGTGTTAAAATATTATATCTTATTCATAAAATTCTATTTTTCTATCCATATTTTGACATTGTATGCTGCATCTTGAACTAAATGTAGCATATTCTTGCATTTGTAAATTTGTTTTTTTAGCATATCTTTGTATCTGTAAATATGTTTGGTTAATCTCTTAAGTGATCCAATGTGTGACACCCCTCCACTGACCCAGTAATCAAGGGGCATCAGTCCTCACCACTAGCACCAGTGAGGGACGTGCACATTGGGAGGATGACCGATACACACACAGTAAAGTACAATTTCCGTTAACAGAACACAGAGATCAGAGTCAGTCTGGGGCTGGTTTCTCCCTCTTTCTCCAGATCTCTAATAAGACTCCCCACTGGCACAGCTATAGTGTTAAGAAGTCAGCGGAGTGGTCAAGCCAAAATCTACAGCACCCTCTCTGTCCAACCAGTGCTTCGTGTCCCTGCCCAAGTAGCTGACACACACACACACACACACACACACACACACACACACACACACACACACACACTTTGAGATTTGATGTATATACAGACACACAGACACTCCTGAGGAAGGCTGGCACAGGTTCACTATACAGTAGTACCAGCTGCCACCAACTACTACTTATCAGTTCCTATAAGTCCCTTACAAAGGGTGACCAATTTTACTGTTTAATATTATTGTTATCCAAATGGTAAGTGTGACGAGAACTTTTAAGGCTATTTAGGAGTGGCCTACACAGTATCACCAAATACACATGCAAGTACTCTGAGAGATTAAATATTTCAAATAATATAAACAAACCAGCCACAATTAAAAGGTTTAAATATATTTAATAATAAAATAACAAGACAATACCCAATAACTCAATACAGTATCAACAGAGTTCAGAATCACAGGAAATACTTTAAAACAACATTGCAGGACAGTCTCACATAACTACAGAAAACATCTAGACTGATCTTGCTATTTTCCTATCTATCTCTAAGAGAGATACTATGATCTAAGTCTTACTTACAGAGTAAGGCAAATGCAAATGAGAAGTGCTGAAGGTGGATGCGTTCAGATCCAGAGAAAAACACAAAATGCACAAACTTTCTCTCTGAGATCGTTCTTAAATTACTAATACACATTACTGCTAGGTAGGCTAGATGACATCACTATTGGATATCTGCCTCTAGCTCCCAAGCTAAACAGATACCAACAAAATTAAAATGTCTATATGAAAATACTTATATCTTAGAAGCTGACACTTATTTCTTTGAAACTTGTCTGAAACTGGAAGTTGCAAAACAATTAACACTTTTACATTTAAACCTAGTTATTATTTCTGTCTCCAAACAATAGAAAGAATTTCTAACTGCAGACATTCTGTCTTCTAGCTGTGGTAAACACAATTGTAAAACTCTTTACTTATTTTCTCAGAGTTTGCAAGTTAACTGTAATTCCCAATTTCTACTATGAAAACATACATTTGCACAGGCATATAGTCGATATACATTTCTACTCTTTTCCAGCAGGGTGCACTATGGTTACATTTTTACATACAGGTTACTTACATATTCATAGATTCATAGATTAGCACTAAGCTAACTGCCCTTGCGAGCCATTTTAAGCTTAGCCAATTATCCCTTGTGAGACTCAAACCCTGCACCTTGTGTTTGTAAGGCAAATACCTTAACCATTAGGCCACTCTCCCAACCTAACCCAACAAGCCTATGGATCATTTTAATATTTGTTGCATCAAAATATCCCAATACATTAGAATGAGACGTATTTGCTCCAAGGATTCCACCTTTCAGGAATATAGACAGGATCTGACTCATAGATTCAGGGACAGGGGTTATCAGATGGGACATGTCCTACAGGCTAGCAATTGCGCTAATACACTTAAGAGAGAAAACCTTTTGGTATATAAACAACGCGAGCAGCATAGGTTGTCACCTATTAGGTTAGTGACTACTTATGGGAGGAATTCTGATTTGTTAATCAACAGTGTACAAAGATACTGGAATATTCTACAGAGTGATCACAATCTAACTAATGTCCTACCAGACAGATGCTATTTTTCATTTTGCAAGGGCAGAAATCTAGCCTCACACTTTAACCATTGCAAACACTCATATTCCAGAACACCAACTCAAGAAGTACAAACTACATTAATGGGTGAGGTGCTCACAGGATGTCACCCATGTGGACATTGCACTCTGCACTAAGATGTTTAAGTCCAAACAATTTACAAGTAAGAACTATGGCACAGTTTATGACATCAACTTTTTTGCCAATTGCAGTAGCGAATGGTTGATTTATTTAGCTACATGCAGCTGTGGCTCCTTTTATATAGGACAAACTTCATGACCACTTAGACTGAGAATTTCTGAACACACCAGTGACATGAGTAATAAAAAAAACAAGCAGTGCTCTATATAAACATTCCATAAAACATTCATCTGCCAAGTTTAGTTAAATGGATATAGACATCATAAAAGGGAATAAATCCAACAAAGCAGGGTGGCATTCCATTCTTGACACAAAGGAGAAGAAATGGATTGTTAAACTGAGGGGTTTATTTCCACCTGGATTAAATGAACAATTTTGATTACCCAATCACAGACTTGATTTAATCAAATGCATGTATAAAAGACTACTTGTAATGGATTTGATTTACACTGAGGAAGGTTGTGTTATATAGCAGCCAAAACCGGTTTGTGTTTATGCATTGCATTACAGAATAAATATTATTTCAGTCTCACAGTTTGCCGGCTTACTCTTTGGATTTTGGATTTTACATTATTGGAGCCGTGCAATTGCCTTTCATGCAGGGGGAACTCTTTTGATGTAACACAGATTTTTCATTCCTTGCTGGGGATCTGTGAGACTGGTGTGAGCTGCATGTCTTCATCTGCAGCTCACAGTAAAAGAATTACAATTTTGCTGTTTGGGAGTTGGATCTATTCATTTTTTTACAACTTGGCTTTATACTTGGTTTTCAGTGATTGTTAACAGTCAAGGTCGTTTGTGGGGCAGAAGAATCATTTTGCTATATGAAGCAGCCGAGCAGTAGAAGGAGAAGCTACGTATACACGAGCCTTCATTTTTTCACTATTTCTATGTATGCTTCAACATCAATGTGCGTTTCCTGACTATGGGTAAAAGAAAATAGCCCTTTTTAGGCATTTGGCCACATTTCTTACGTATTTTTGGTTGCTGCACTGAGGTTAATAAGGGGTGGCTTTTCAGTCTACCAGTCGCCTTTTCAATTGTCATTTTCCATTCACAGATGACTTTTTTCAGTTGATGTACTGGGCTGCTCATGTTTTGGGACTAAACTACAACATCTGGTCAAGGTTCATATGATTTATGAGTACCTGGGTCATTTTGTGTATATGTTTTGGTGCATACTAGTTTCTGACTAACTTTCTGGCTTCCCGGCCACCATTTTATCATCGCGACCAATATTTAGAATAAGAACGGAGCTACTTTAGGGCAATAAGGGCTTCTTTGAAACTCAACAGGTCATATATGAGTGGCCAACTATCATTCTAACTTTACTACATCGGGATAAAAGGATTTTTTTGGACTATTGACTATTTTTATGAGGAACGTTTATGCTGTGAGATACGAGTGTTTGGAAGATGCATTTGGGATTTTTATGCTAAATCACAGTTTGCTTCAAATTTTTGGACATACAACAACAGTGAAATTGTTGTCGCTAAACTATATGTGATTTTTGAAGTGTTTTCTTTTCAAATTATATTTGTTCATAATTGTATGTTATGTTTAAGTGTTTTGTGATACAATATACATATTGTTACATTAATTATATTGTGCTAGGGGCAGTCAGATTTTTGGTACAATGGATAAAGTGGATTGCTACAATGTATGTTAGCTAGAACAACAATGCGTAAGTGTTTTAAAGCAAATTTAACTGTGAATCTAGTATAGTTCAAGTTTTCATGAAAATGTGTATCTGTTTTGATGAGACTGCATTGGTGTTTTTCTTCCATATACATCTGTGTATTTTATTACATCAACTACTTGCTTTTTACAGCATAAATACGGCTTGGATAGTAATAACATTTATACATACAAATGCATTTTACTTTGCCTCTTGACAGATTATTGATACATCTGAGATCTTAAGGCAAGCATTATCCCCATGTGTAGTAGTCTATCATACAAATATTTAAATATATTTTATAGATCAAGAGGCCAAACGTTTGGTATCTATCAAGGTGAATACTGGTATTATTAATCTATATAGTTTTGTTGGATGTCCCCCAGACTTCAAAGGCTCATTCCTCTACTCCATTTATAAGATTGGATCCCAGGTTATTGGACCGAGGGTATCTAGAATTGTTTGTGGTTTGCCCTATCTCAAACTTCCCATTGGGCTCCTCAACTGACAGACCATTTAAATGTTGTTATTTATGATCAGATTTTCTGATCTGTATTTTTGTGCTTGAAACATTGGGTTATTAATATTTAGACGAACACCTAATACCATATGGACTATAGGCCGGCCATGTGTACGGCAGTCTGATTTTGAATGGGTGTAGCACTGTCCTGAAGATAACAAAGTGTGTCACAAGACCAAAACCGAAGATTTTGTTCAAGGCAGGTACAGGGGCTATTATTGTTCATTCAATTATTAACATAAGTACCAAGTACAAATTGGAATAATATATTGCTTAGCATTGCTCTTGCATCTGGCAAGGGCTAATATTGCCATTAAACATTTGTGTATATAGATATTCGGATGATTTACCAAGTGGTTCTACGACAAGTTCCAAGGAACCATAAAATTTATTGTTATAGGTTGCTGGTTTATTTATATTAATACCCAGAATCAATAACAAGTTTTTCAAGGCATATATTGCACCATAATGGAACTAACAAAAATATTAACTGGTTTGTCAGCTGACAGGGAGGACTTGGGAGTTTTTGGATTGGGTACTACAACCAATAATGATCCAAGTGACATTGCCCTAGGCCTCGGAATCTAGTTGTGGTTTATGTTTTGATAAACTACAAAAGAGCATGAGGTCTCTTATGTCTCGTGTTTGGCATTCCAAACTCTTTAAAGCATATATGGCCAAAGGTATTACACCAAGGGGACTACGGATCAGAACACAACCATTAGTTAATGAGGTTGATGATGAACTAAACAAACAATGGACAGACATCCAACAACAAGCTACTATGGGTTTCGTTGAAGCCCTGGCCACATTCCATGATAGAGTTATAGATCAACAGATTGAGGAAGTCACTAAACTATGTTCTGATGCACAGACATATGAAGGATAGTCCTTCTTTTCTAGTAATTTGAATAAACTAGCCAAAGACCTATCTGGTCTTGAAGAACAACTGAAAACCAGGAAGATCAAAAAATTTCAAAGGACCAAACGGATTATCAGCTTGGTAACCCTTTCAGTATTAGTAAACAGGTTAGATTTCAACAAGCACAAACTAGAACTCCCAAAAGGAAATGACCAAGGTTGATTTTGAAAAAGTGACCTATTGACACAGGGTCACCTACTGATGATTTGTCTTCATACACAGATACAGACATGCAACACGCACCAGACTCACCCACCCCCAAGAGGGCATACAATTCGGCCCCTTTAGGCCCAAATACAAAAGAGCAGGTAGAAAACATGCAAGAAATAAACAACATAGATGGTCTTTTGAAACTAATAACTCGGAAATAAACCAAAATGTTAATGTTTTGAACATTTCCGATGTAAGTTTGTCTACCACACAAATTGAACTTCTTAATAAAGGTTTAAGTTTTATTCCTGGCTTCCTGGTTACTGAGGATCTTTTAGCATAAGATGTAATGTCATTTTGTAGACTTAAAACCGTAGATTGCATTTTGAGGACTCTACTGACTTTGGTGTGGAAAATGAATTTATTTATCATAAATCAAGGTATATGCCTCCTATGAATTCTACAGTGCATCAATTTCAAAGTAGTATTCTCAAAGATCTACACTATCACAGGAGTGAATTTACTTATAAACAAAACAATCTCTCAAAGATCGAAAGGGATGCATTATTTGAATTACAAAATAACAAGAACATTGTCATTCTTTCTGCTGATAAAGATGGGGCCTTAGTGGTAATGATTTGGCTTCAATATGATTCAGAAGCCAAAAGACGACTTCAGGACAGGCGGTATTATCTTGAAATGCCCCTGGACCCCACCTTTAGTTTTAAAAAACAGATAGATGAATTCCTATCATTAGCTATGGAAGAAGGTATTATTAGTGACAAAGTCATGCAACATCTTACTACCAAAGATTCCATGAGTCAATATATTTATTTTTTTCCCAAAATACACAAGGATCCTGTTAAACCACCTGGGAGACCAATTGTGTCTGGGAGAGGCTCTATCAATGAGCCATTGTCATTATACCTTACCAAACAACTTAAACCTTTATTGAGGTGGGTCCGGTCATGCATACAAGACACCACAGAATTTCTGAAAATTATTTCAGACCCCCAACTTGAACCCGGATGGTTGATGTGCACTCTAGATGTCAGTGCCCTTTACACAAACATCCCTCATGCTGCTGGCTTAGAAGCCCTTGAATGCTGGTTGTATACATTGGAATTATATCAGCCAGGATTTAATACCTTTTTATTAGGCCTGACAGAGCATGTCTTAACTAATAATGTCTTTTTATATCAGGATACATGCTATGGGCAAATTAAGGGGACGGCTATGGGGGCATCTTTTGACCCCATTTATGCTGACCTTTTTATGGCCTTTATTGAAGAACAGCTCATCTGCGATGCAGGCCATGTTTTGTATCTGTCAGAGATTGACATATGGAGGCGTTATTTGGATGATTGCTGGATGGTATGGAGGGCGGATGTGGAATAGTTGTCTGAATTCATTGAATATTTAAATGAAAAAAAAATGGGGTTTACACTTCACGGTTAACTTTGATGCGAATATCATCACTTTTCTTGATGTTTCCATTTCCAGAAAATCAGATCACACTCTGTGTACTTAAGTTTTCCAGAAGTATGTCCAATATAACACCCTCCTCCATGCATCCAGCTTTCATCTGCCCCATATAGCAAAAATTATCCCTAAATCACAATACATTAGAATGAGATGTATTTGCTCCAAGGATTCCACCTTTCAGACAGGATCTGAATCACAGATACAGGGACAGGGGTTATCAGATGGGACATGTCCTACAGGCTAGCAATTGGGCTAGTACACTTAAGAGAGAAGACCTTTTGGTATACAAACAACACGAGCAGCATAGGTTGTCACCTATTAGGTTAGTGACTACTTATGGGAGGAATTCTGATTTGTTAATCAACAGTGTACAAAGACACTGGAATATTCTACAGAGTGATCACAATCTAACTAATGTCCTACCAGACAGATGCTATTTTTCATTTTGCAAGGGCAGAAATCTAGCCTCACACTTTAACCATTGCAAACACTCACATTCCAGAACACTAACTCAAGAAGTACAAACTACATTAATGGGTGAGGTGCTCACAGAATGTCACCCATGTGGACATTGCACTCACTGCACTAAGGTGTTTAAGTCCAAACAATTTACAAGTAAGAACTGTGGCACAGTTTATGACATCAACTTTTTTGCCAATTGCAGTAGCGAATGGTTGATTTATTTAGATACATGCAGCTGTGGCTCCTTTTATATAGGACAAACTTCACAACCACTTAGACTGAGAATTTCTGAACACACCAGTGACATGAGGAATAAAAAAACAAGCAGTGCTCTATATAAACATTCCATAAAACATTCATCTGCCAAGTTTAGTTTCATGGATATAGACATCATAAAAGGGAATAAATCCAAAAAAGCAGGGTGGCATTCCATTCTTGACACAAAGGAGAAAAAATGGATTGTTAAACTGAGGGGTTTATTTCCACCTGGATTAAATGAACAATTTTGATTACCCAATCACAGACTTGATTTAATCAAATGGATGTATAAAAGACTACTTGTAATGGATTTGATTTACACTGAGGAAGGCTGTGTTATATATCAGCCGAAACCGGTTTGTGTTTATGCATTGCATTACAGAATAAATATTATTGCAGTCTCACAGTTTGCTGGCTTACTCTTTAGATTTTCATATTAATATTTACAATGACATAGAATTATTTACAAATTTCTGGGAAGCTGGGCTGGCAGCTTCACATTTCTCCCCCCCACGAGAACTCAAGCTAGTTTTTCAAGTGACCTTTGAGGAAAAGTTGCTTGAGAGGGTTGAGCCTATCTGGGAATACCTTACCCCATTCCCTGTCTTGAGAGCCCATCTGCATTGGCATTGCTATCCCCACTGCGGTGCTGCACTGAGATATCATATGCTTGCAACCCTAGGCTCCACCTTAGTAACTTGGCATTTTGCTGGCTGGCTTGATGTAGGGATTGTGGTCTGTAAGTACAGTGAATTTCCTTCCATACAGATAAGGCTGACGTTTCTGTAGTGCCCACACTATAGCTAGACATTCCTTTTCTACAGCTGCATAGCATCCCTCCCTGGGTTGGAGCTTACAACTAAAATAGACCACTGGGTGCTCTTCTCCCTCTGAAGAAATCTGGCTAAGTACAGCCCCCACCTAATGGTTTGAAGCATTCACCTGCACAACAAATTCTTTGCTGTAATCTGGACTGGCTAACACAGCGGGTCTTCCCTATGCTTCTAGAATGCCTGCTCACATGCTGGGGTCCACACTACCTTATCTGGCCTGTTATTCCTTGTCAGATCTATGGGGGGAGCAGCTATGGTACTATAATTGGGGGTAAACATTCTGTAGTACCCTACTGTCCCTAAAATGCCCTCACCTGCTTTTTGGTAACAGGTGCAGGCCATGTCTGAATGGCTTTCACTCTGGCAGGTTCTGGCCTGAGATTACCACTCCCCACTATATGTCCTGGGCAGGAGGCCTCTGCCACACCCACTTGACATTTGCTGGGCTTAATGGTCAACCCAACCCTCTGTAGTCTGCCCAGCACCTTCCTGACATGCTGAAGGTGTTCTTGCCAGGAATGGCTGTAGATGGCAATATCATCTAGGTAAGCAAGGGCAAAAATTCCTGCTCTTGCTATGTTGTGATCTACCAGCCCCTTTAAAGTCACTGAGGCATTTTTCATCCCAAAGGACATCTTTGTGAACTCATACAAGACAAAAGGAGTCGCAAAGGCTGACCTCTCTCTAGCACTGGGAGTCAAGGGCACTTGCCAGTAACCCTTGATAAGATCAGTGTTGGTAAGATACTTAGTCCCACCCAGCTCCTCTACGGCTTCATCTGCCCTAGGCATAGGGTAAGCATCTGACTCTGTGTGACTATTTAATTTCCTGTAGTCCACACAGAACCTGGTGCTGCCATCCTTCTTTGGTATCATCACCACTGGGGAGGCCCAGGGACTGCTGGACTCCTGCATTACCCCTAGTTCTAACATTTCCTGTATCTCCTCTGACTCTCTCAGGCACCTTATAAGGGGCCTGCTTAATAGGCCTTTGGAGTCCTGTATCCACATGGTGCTGCACCAGGTGGGTGCATCCTGGTTTCCCAGTGATCATGTCCCTAAACTCCTGTAGCACTGCTTGGATTTCTCGAACCTGGGTAGGAGACAGCTGCTGGGACATTGCTACCCCTTCCACTGAGGTGTCAGTCTGAGCCTCACTGAGGAGATCAGTCACCAGATCCCCCTCAGACTCCACCTGTCATCCACTGCAAATACTCAGCACAAGGGCCTCCTTATCATAGTAAGGTTTCATCATGTTACAATCTGTGCCCATGCCTCCTGCCTAGCAGTTCTACCATGTAGTTAACATCAATGACCTTCATTACCACCTTGTAGGGTCCCTCCCAAACTGCCTGCAGCTTGTTGTGTCTGACAGGAATGAGAACCATTACCTGCTGCTCTACAGCATACTCTCTAGCTCGAGCATTCCTGTCATACCAGATGTTTATCAGCTGTTGGGCTTCTGCCAGGTTCCCCTAGGCCAAGCCCATGAGTTCCCTGGGCCTTGTCCTGAAGTTTATGACATATGCCCCAACAGCCTCCTTGTGGGATTCACAATCACCCTCCCACTCATCTCGAATTAAATCTAGAGGTCCCCTCACCCTATGCTCATACAACTCAAAGGGTGAAAAACCTGTGAATTCCTGGGGAACCTCTCTGTAAGCAAACAACAGATGAGGAAAATATTTGTCCCAATCCCTCTTAAACTGGTCTGCAAATGACCGTAGCATCATCTTGAGTGTAAAGTTTAACCTTTCAACAAGACCAGTAGTCTGGGGATAGCAGGGGGGTGGTCTGTAGGTGCTTCATCCCACAGTACTTTCACAGACAAGCCAGCAGGTCTGACATGAAATTGACACCTCTGTCAGTCAATATTTTTTTTGGGAATCCTACCCTGCTAAAAATTTCTAACAAAGCATTTGCCACCTTTTCTGCCTCAAACACTGTCTCAGGGCATCTGGTAGCATAATTTACTACCACTAGGATATACTTTTTCCCTGTGGAACTTGGGGTACTCAGAGGCCCCACAATATCCATAGCTACCCCCTGAAATGGCTCTTCAATCACAGGCAAAGGCATAGGTTTATAGGTGTGTACTAGGCTAATGGCCCTGGAGCCTTTTCAAGCATAGCCCATAGGATTACCTGGCATTGTGCCACGCAACCTTAGTTCCTAGCGCCTCTGTCGAGTAGAGCCACTGGAGTGATCTCCAGTGTGAATTTTCCATTTCCCATCTACTCATCAAGATTTCTCTTGAAGAGGGCCAGTGAGGTGCTCTGCTTGACATGTGTGGGAAGTCTATTCCATAGCATGGGCAGTCTCTGGGTTATGAACCTGTCCCTCCAGCATGTTCTGTTGATTGTGGTAATGAGGTTGAGGTCTCTGGAGCGTGTGGTGCAGAAGGATTGGGATATCTTCAGATGTAGCATTTCTAACAGAGCTGGGTCAGACGTGGCTTTGTAAGTCAAGCAGAGATCGCCTCTAAGTAGGCGATATGAGACAGAATAGTTGGAGTTTTTTTTAGTCTGTCCATATAGGACAAGTGTTTAAGGCCTAGGATCCTCTTTGTGAGGTACTTTTGCAGCCTCTCCAGTTGTTGCAGGTGTTTAATGAGGTACATGCCAAATACGGCATTGTACTCGATGATTGGCCTAATGAGGGAAGAGTAGAGGGAGACAATGACGTCTTTCTTCCTGGATGCAAAACCTTTAGCAATGAGATGTACCACATAGAAGGGCTTTTTGACCACAGTGGCAATGTGGTGGTCAAAAGAGAGGTTTCTGTCATCCTGTGTTCTCAGATCTCTTATAACGCCTTCTGTGTTCAGTGGACTACCATCAATGTGGTAATTCAAGGGAACCGGGTTTTTCCCAAAGGGGATGAAGACACATTTTTTGGCATTGAGCTTAAGGCCATGGTTCTGACACCAGTCATTTGTCTCATTGAGGCCTTTCTGCAGGATGTCAACATCACTTGGGGAGTTAATAATAGCTCCCAACTTGCAATAATCTGTGAACTTTGTCAGCCAGAGTCCCTTCATGTTGGCCTGGACTTCAGAGAAGTAGATACCAAACATGCATGAAAGGAGCTTTCACCTTGTCTCCTTCTTTGCCTACCTTTTGGCACTGCTAACAAGTCCTGCAGTACCCTGTTACATCTCTGGAAATCCCAGGCCAATAAAAGTTCTACATAGTACGTCTCTTTGTACGTTTTATGCCCATATGACCTGCAAAGGGAATATCATGGACTATGGCTAAAAGTGCCAGATGGTAGGCTATGGGCACGACCAACTGTTGTATTCTCTCACCCGCTAGCCCTCCCTCAGGGGTCCACTCTCTATACAGTAACCCTTTGTCCCAGTATACAGATTACCCTTTCCCTTGAGAATCAGGTGCTTCACTAGCTAACTCTCTCAGGCTGTTTAATGTAGGGTCTGAGAGCTGAGCCTGTTTCAACTCTCTCTTTGTAACCCTTCCCAGCTCCCCTTCCACAGAAAGTCTGGTATCCTCTGACAGCAGTGTCTCACTGTCAGCCTGGGTACCAACTACTCACCTCTGCCCTTGCAGTCACTCTATCCAAGTGAACATCAGTACCCACAAGCAGCTGTGGCTCACCTTCAGTCTCACTGCTACTGAGTAGCTCCCTCCCTAAAGTAACCACCTCACCAGTCCTGGCTGCAAGTGTGCAGTCTGTATGGGTCTCCCCCAGGCTACTAGACTGACATGCTTGTCTCTAAGCCTGACTGCGTGTAACTGCATGAACACATGGTACTGCCTTATCAAAATCATTCCCTACCAGGCCATCTGCAGGGATATCCTCAAACACACCTACTTGCTGGCTTCCTTTTCCACCCACCCTGTCAAGGTGAACCCTAACCAAAGGTATTTGGAATGGGGTCCCTCCTAAAGCTCTGACTGGAGTAGACTGACCAGGCAAGTAGTGCTCCTCTGTAACCATTGCAGGCTTCACAATGGTTATGTCAGAGGCTGTGTCTTTCTCCTAGCAATGGTCTCTTTGCCAGTCACTAAGATAAGATATAACCTCTTGTGGTAGTTTGGGACCCTTGTTGTCTCAAGACAACTTACTGTTGGCATTTTGTCATTACCACTTACTGGCTCTCCCACCTTTTGTTCCTCACCTTGTCTCCATGGACAGCTATATGCTACATGGCCCAACTGGTTGCAGTTAAAACATTTAACTCTATGTCCTGAATGTGTACCTGGACTAGTGGCTTCCCCTGCTACTGATGGACTCTGTTGTGGTAATCTAGGCTACCCACCACGGGTTCCCTTAGACCCATGAGCAACACTGGGTGTCCCTTTCCTGTGCAGTGATGCTCTGCTTGCTAGGTATAGGTCTCCCTTCTTTCCCAACTCATCTACAGTAGCACATTGTCTATCAGCTAACCAGATTCTCACATCTTCAGGCAAAGTGCTAAGGGCTTGTTCCCTCACCAAAATGTCTGCCAGCCCTTCAAAAGTGGTGACTTGACATCCACTCACCCATCTATGAAAATAAGTGCTTAGTTCAGCAACATATTCACACACACTTTCATCTGCCTTGCGTCTATCCTCACAAAACTTTTTCCTATAAACTTCAGGTGTTAACGTAAAAATTCTAGCAAACAATTCTTTACAACATTATAATTTAAGCAGTCATTATCAGACAGTTTGCTTTTTATTTGTTGTATTTTGTATTACTTTATTGCCTTTTTATATTTTGAATACTGTGATTTGTTTTCTTTTCCTTGTGTTTTACTTGTATTCTGCTTTTAAATGCATATTAAAACTTCAAAAGAGACCACGGCTTTGTCTCTTGTGAGTCAGGCAGAAATTAGAACTGATAAGTTAAGGACTCATACATAAGATATATTCTGTGGTGGTACAGTGGTAGCATTGTTATCTCACAGCAAGAGGTTCTCCCATTCGATTCTCGGTTTGGCTTGGGAGTGCCTTCTGTGCGGAGTCTGCATGCGTGCGTAAATGGGTGTGCCTTCATTGAAGGTTGGGCGTCAAGCTGGCACCTCAGCGTTTCATAAAATCTACTGCCAATCATTAGTGGACCGGAGTTCTGCTGTGGCGACCCCTTACCAAAAAGCCGAAAGACAAACAACAACAACAACATAAGATAGAAGAGGTCACTTAAGGTTAATCATTTGTGAACTGAGGGGGTGGAGCTAGGAACTAAACCTTCTGTTTAAGGGGTAAAATAAAACATTTCAGAGCTTTACTAGAAAGGCTCACCCAGATTCTGCTACACTTTGCTCTGAAGGAAAGGTTAGTTTGCTTTTTATTTGTTGTATTTTGTATTACTGTATTGCCTTTTTATATTCTGAATACTGTGATTTGTTTTCTTTACCTTGTGTTTTACTTGTATTCTGCTTTTAACTGCATATTAAAACTTCAAAAGAGACCACAGCTCTGTCTCTTGTGAGTCAGGCAGAAACCCCTCCCCTCCCACCCGCATACTGTCGTGTTCTTAAATACCACTGTCTTTCTAGTTGCCTGCCTCTTATGTTAATTTGACCATATATCTAATTTCCTCTCTGCTTTCACTGGCTTGTGTGAGTAAGCACAAAATTATCATTTTTGTGAAATCACTCCCCTTCAATTATTTAAATTTATTGACCATCCTACTGTATTCCATAGTACCAGAATACAAGAGTGACCACCGCTTTCAATCTATCTTGCTGTTTTAAAAAATAGTGACTCTCCACTAAAACTTAACTTTTTAGAAAGGTAAAACTTAAGTTACCTACTTTCACATCTAACTTATCTAGTGCACACTGCAGTGTTTAGGATAAACCATTTTGTTCCATCTTACCTTTAAGCATCCTTGTGACTAGCACTTGCCCTAATATCTGCTGGAAATCACTAGGAAGCCTTAAACTGATACAAGCACTCAACTCTCCTTGTTAATAAGGAGAAATTAATCATAGGCACTAAGCAGCCTATAATTGCAAAGTACCTTGCTAAGACAAGGGAAAACAGCTCCTGTACTTTACATAAAAAGCACCAAACCAGGCATGTGCAAGGGTCAGCTTCTGGTGATTTCTCCTGTCCACCTGGTGAATCTGGGCATATTGGGGCAATGCAGCAATTGCCTCATGTATACAGACAACCCTCTCCTCCTACCACCCAACACTACAACCTGTGAGAGATGCACTTACATAGCCAAACTGGAAGCAAAGCTCTGTCCACCAAAGATTGTGCTAGACAATCAAGAGGAGAAGGTTAACACCCACACTACACCTCAAGCAACACATAGCCCTTCTAAACCCACACCACCAATACCCACACATAGCAACATTAAATCCACATATGCAGAGGCTCTTAACTGTAACCTGACCAAGCAACAAGGACCTCCAAAGCTGAAACACAAACACAAATCACAACCAAAGTGTCACATAGCTCACAACACCACTGTGCTACCCAGCAACAGCACCTAAGGCAAGACAACGTACCTAACACTTTAGTCATAGGTTACTCTATAGTCAGGCACACTGATGTCTCATTCACCAGGCTGAACAAGGAGAAAATTACAGTCAGCTGCCTGTCGGGTGCCAGGATCTGCCACATAACGCATGCACTCAAGTCACTCCATAACAAGTACAAATATGACTCTGTCATTGTCCATGTTGGAGTGAATGACTTGAGACGTACCTCCCTGGACTACATGAAAAGAGACATGGAAGAGCTCTCGGATCATGTGGCACAGGCAGGCATGACCCTAGCCCAGAGTAGCATCCTGCCTATGCCCAGAATGATACCACAATATAAGGACAAAATGATTGATTTCAACAATTGACTAAGCTTCTGGTGTCATTCAAAGGGGATCCAGTATCTGTCTGCCTGGGACGACATGATCGACAGACCATGATGCTTTGCCAGAGATGATCTGCACCTGTCGCCCCTGGGATTGAGGTTACTGGCTAAGTCTCTTGCCACCCCTATAGTGCCTTTTCTAGGCAAAGTTCAAAGGACAAAACCACCACTGTAAAAGGTACAGGCATGCAAATTCTGAAGGTAATGCTACTCAGTGCTATAAGTCTAAACCTCAAAATGCACTCTCTCGAGGCACTCCTAAAAATGGAGTACATCAATATCTGTGCAGTAACTGAGACTTGGTTCAAGGCTCTAGAGAGCACCCCTGCAATACTAGGCTACAACTCATACCCCACTTTTCAGCCACCAAACCAGGACCGAAACACTAAAGGTGGAGGAGTGTCAATATTCACCAAGAATATTCACACCACCAGGCTAGTTGCCCAACACAATGCGTCTGAAATTCTCCAGGTGCAACTAACACTAGGCAAGACTGCAATCCAAATTGTAGCTTGCTACAGATCCCCCACCATGCCCCAAGATTCTCACTACACCTTTCTAAACAAACTGAAAAATATTAACATACAACCAAACACCCTAATACTGGGTGATTTCAACTACCCTGCCATTAACTGGGAAAAGTACTCGTGTTCCAACACCTTTGCCCAACGCTTCTTGGAATTCATAAAGTCCAATGCCCTGGATCAACTAATCCATAGTCCCACCAGGGGCTCCAATATCCTAGATCCGGTCATTACCAACATGGGAAATCAATGCTCCACACATATGGTCACCCCTTCGTTGGTCAGGTCTGACCATAAGCTAATCACCCTTAACATCCACATCCCATCCCCACCCCCCAGTAAGGAAACCTCCATAAAAAAAAAACTTCTCCAAAGCCAACTTCATGCTATTCAACTCAGAAGTGACAAACCTAATGACACCCATGCAGACGGGAACTGAAAGTTCGACTGCTGAATCCTACATTAAGGCACTGTATGAGCACATTCACTCATGCATGAATCATGCCATCCCAAATAGAATCAAGATGCTCTCCTCCAAAAAAAGGAAGGCAATCTGGTGGTCTTAAATTATCTCTACACAAAGCAGCCACAGTTGAAAGGTTTAAAAATATTTAATAATAAATAATAAAAACATAAGACAATACTCATCAATTCAACACAGTGATAACAGAGAGTTCAGAAATAACAGGAAAATACTTTAAAACAATATTGTAGCACAGTCTGACATAAATATAGAAAACAGCTAGACTAATCTGACTATATTTCTATCTATCTCTAAGTGGAATACTAAGATCTAAATAACTTTACTTACAGAGCAAGACACAGTGCTTTTGAGTAGTTAGCAGGTCTGAAGACAAATACAAAATGCTATTCTTTCTTTCTGTCCTTAAATTGATAATACACAGTACTGCTGAGTCATTTCAGATTACGTCATTCTTGTCTCTTCTCTGATTTAGTTCCCAGGCTAACAGAACTCAGCATTTAACATTTCTTTGATCTGCACCTGCCAGGAAGCCACAGCAGTAAAAGACACTTTACATGTGAAACCTAGTAATTATCTCTGTCTTAGCACAATAGAAAGAATGTCTAGCTCAGACATCCTGTCTCCAAGCTTGAGATCAAACACAGTCATAAAATCCTTTACTTAGCTTTCTTCCAGCAAGGTGCACTGTGGTTACATTTTTGGAAGCTTTAGAACATAACACAGTTTTCCTACATTTGTTAACACAAGACTGTGGATCATATTAATATTTACAATGACATAGAATTATTTACAACATTCTATCTAGTCAGGCTGGCAGCCTTCACACTAGACTTCAGGAATTAGGCTATTTTTTTCAGACATTAATGACTGACTTTGATATGAGCTACTATTAGTGCGTGCCTGACAACTTTTTCTCCAATAGACTGAAGCTGAGGTGTGCCAGGGATTTCTCCTTTCCCCAAGATGGTGCACCATTGGATTTGGTTTATATCAGTAATGGAAATATGGAGGTTGTAGCCCCCAACACAGAGTGCAGTGCAGGTTACCTCCTGAAAAAAATGCATTTTTTTCTACATTTTTTTTTATTTTTGCAAATAATGTTCTCACTTTTATGGTTTTGTCTTTCCATGATCATAATTCTGAAAGTTAATCACAAAAGAGTCAAAGTCTTACCATTCAGCCCTCTTTGTCCAGTTATTAAACTGAAATTCCTTCATACAGTCCCTTTTTTCAGTTGATCCAAGGTACACAGACATTTTAGACAACAGTGGAAAGTTTTAACATTTGCAGATAGTTTAAAATAATCACTGCAAGTTGATCTAAGGTACACTGACATTTTAGACAATACTGGAAAGTTTTAACATTTGCAGATAGTTTAAAATAATCATTGTATTTCAGTATTTTCCATGAAAATTGCAGACAGTCTATCAAAATCTATTAACTACAACCTAACACCAAAGAACCTAGAGGAACACCCCTATTAACTTGTCACAAATCAGAAACATATTTCCATGTCTTCCTACTCTGGTCCATTTGCTAACAATAAGTTTGCAATCCACTGATCAATAAGCTTTTTTAGAAACTGCCAATTTAGTCTTATTATTAGGGAGCTAAGAGCTAAGGCCGCGGTGGTGCAGTGGTTAGCGTTGTCGCCTCACAGCAAGAGGTTCTCCCATTCGATTCTCGGCTGGAGCGCCTTTTGTGTGGAGTCTGCATGGTCTCCCCGAGGTTGAGTGACGTTTAAAGACATGCAATTAGGTGCGTGCGTGAATGGGTGTGCCTTCTTTGAAGGTTGGGCATTGGGCTGGCAACTCGGCACCATAAAAATCCACTGCCAATCATTAGTGGACCGGAGTTCCGCTGTGGCGACCCCTAACTGGGAAAAGCCGAAACACATTACTTTACTAGGGAGCTAAGAACTAAATGATTCTACAGAATCAAAATAAAAAAAAGTAAATTATTATCTATAATATATATATATATATATATATATATATATATATATATATATATATAGATAGATATAAAAATTAAACGCAAAAAGGGAAAATAAATATATAGGAATGATTACTCTTGATATCATTATTCAAATTATTAGCATAGACCATTGTCAAAACTCCTTATGTAAGATCAATGTCATAGATCACTTTGCGTTCGTATTAAAAATAAGAAGGACAAATTTAAGCCATGTTACTTGTTTAAACTATGGTTTAAGTTAAAACAAAACAGGAGGGCTTTACATTCTTGTTGAAGCTTCATCTGAAATAAGGTTTATGTAGCAGTAACCAACAATATATGCATTTCTGTTGTCCTTATAAAAAAGATATGTAAATTACAGTAAAGGAGGCTTTAATCCAAGAACAATTCAACAGGTCACATTAATTCATTGACAATGTCTGGAACAGCAGCACACCTGTAGTTTATATCTTCATTGTGACTGATGCTTTTTTTAATCTTTGTTTAAGTAAGTACAAAGTCATTGTGTGCCTGGCTGTTGACCAGTGGGTTAGGTATAATGCCTATTAATAAAGTAAGCACCTATTCCTACCTTTTTTTCGTATGAATATAATGTAACAGATGATGATGAAACTACACTACTTCGATGAAACATTATACACTCCATGGTGAGCCTACTACAGACCACCTCGATATGTCTGAGGTTCAAATATCATGTCATAATAATGACAGTCATAGTATATATTTAAAAATACCGCTGTATTAAAATGTCAGCACTCATAGAACCAACACCAAAATACAGACAGTGCATAATACCAAAACAACAATTATACAGAACTCACAATACATACAAAAAACATCTTGGCCTACATTAATCCCAAGAACACAGTCTAATTTTGCAATCAGTTTACAGTCAAAATAAAGTAAAACTTGCTAGGGAAATTGGGTGTTGTGGCGTGAGGTTAAAGCAGTATGTATGAAGTCATCTGCAGACTTGGTTATCCATAGACCTTGGATGCATGATTTTTTATCCTAAGAAGTAAATTCCAAATAGGTGGAAACCAAAGACTGAACTATTAACAACTCACACTTAGTCTTAACAACTGGCAACATCTTTTAAGCACCCACTGCTATAAGATAACTGCCACAAGAAACAGGTATTCAGTCATTTCTGCTCAATGCATAGAATATTAGAAATTAATTAGATACTCTTCAGGCCTGGATTTGACAACATAGTCCAGACATATTAGGCATATCTGAAACTCGGCTAAAGGAAAAATCATCTCTCTCAGCCTTACTTACTCTTTTCCTATCACATTTCCTGAATTATACAAATATTTCTTGGTAAATAAACTGGTGGAGGAACAAATTCTTTAATATTTGTGATATCATCAGTGGGTGGCATGTCTGTTAACTTGCTAAACTATACTGTTATTTAGATGCGCCTTTGGTCTAGGTCATGGTTGAAAATGTTCTTTTGGCTTGTATACCTACCTGGTTAACAATTTGAATGAATAAATCAATCAATAATAAATGTGGGCAGCTCTACCTCCTCAAAAGACCAGTCACTAGTGGTGTACCTTATGGTTTAGTCCTTGAGACACTTCTCTTTGGCACTTACTTCTCAGAGTTTAAAGCTAATGTTAAGGGTTTACTGTTGACCAAGGCTGTAGATGACTACAAACCTGATGTCGTCATACACTCCCCAGAGGACACCATGATCCTCCAAGAGGGCCTGTCCAAAACAAATACCTGGTTTTAAAACCATGGACTAAAACTAAATGCCAAGAAATATATGATTGCATCCTTCAGCAAGCCTGATTTCCCTTGTAACTATCACAGTGACAACACACTCCTGAAAATTGATCCCATATTCAGGTATCTGAGAACTTATGTTGATATCAAACTGTCCTTTGATCACCGTGTATCCACTATTGTGAGGAAGTTCTTTTCATCACACAGCTTATATGTAAAGGTATGGCATCCAGGTCTAGGTGATGCAGTTATTCCACATTAGACTGATCTTTGAGTATGATGCCGCTTTCAGTATGTACTTGTCCAAACATTTGTCACAACTGGAACAATCGCAACACTCCCTCAATAAGAAAATCAAGGGCCTTAATCATAATAGCTATGCTAACTATCTCAAACTGTTGTTTCTCTTCTCAGCATAATACAAGCTACTGAGAGGCAACCTCTACCTCATGTACAGAGTTTCAACAGACCCTATCCTATCAAAATGATTACTATTCACAAGTGAAATGGTGGCATAAATTCCCACTCAAATGATCAATTTTTTCTCCAGTATAAATAAAACATGTTGAAGAGACAGATATGTATTACAAAATATTCCAGTTCTATGGAAACATTTTCCATTCCATATAAAGCAAAGTATTTATCCTTCACTATTCAAATGTAACTTGGATGAATGGATCTGCAACCACTAATTCATCCAGGTTTTGCTCCCCTGTCCCTCCTGATTTGGGGCAACATGTAAACTTTCCAACATAGCTTTGTTTACCCATTTCTGAGTTATTTGTACATAAGATGTATGTGATAAAATTACTATGATAATGTAAGGCTGTGCTTTGGGGTCTATATTAGAACATCAAAGACACTAAACATTGAACGGCCTAAAGGCCGAAAATGCTAGACCTCAAAATCGCATTTGTGGGGGGCTGTGCCCCCCACACCTCCCACTAATTATATATACCAACTCCGAGATTGCAGTACAGTGAGGAAAGGGCAAACATTCTGATCTTCACTGTACTGCGATCTCACAAAAAGCACATCATTGAACGGCATTTCTGACGTTAAGGCCATTCAATGTTTAGCCTCTTAGATCTCGTAATAGGGATCCGTGCTTTGGAAGAGTCTCACATATCAATAGCCTAGTAAATATCTATAATCTTATGATCCTGATAGGAGAGGGAACATTTTTTAAAGAAAACAGTAAGGATGTTAACTCCTCATCGTGGGAGGAGGTACAATTTTCATTAGAAGTTTGATATTCCCAAATCAGGGAGTCACTGAGAATATTTATTGGAGGTGGTAGGAGCTGTCCTTTTCACCCCTGTCTATCCCACAGTTGTGGAAACAAATATACAATATGCTCATTCACAGCATCTTTGAAGCTCATATCTCCATGTGTCTGCATGACAGAGCCTTTTTGTGGTATTCCATTGTTGCACTGTGGTCCAAGTCACATGATGAACATGCACCTGTGAGCACAAAACTACCATTTTGTTCCTTATATGGATCTGACTGACTGAGTGATCATAGCTGCTTCAAGTGCTGGGAACAGTAGGGCTTCTGCTGCGGAGACAAAGATTTTCCTTTACCTACTTTTCTATTACTGCCTTTTTCTCCAGATGTAAAAAAAATTAACTATGATGGCATTTGTCTGTATTGGCCCTCCCTGTCCTGTCTGCCTCTGTATGTGGCCCCAGTGATGTCCTTTATTACATGCATAAGTGCATGTAACCTTGGACAGACTTGTTTTCATTCTTTTCTTGTGATCTGAGCCACTGCAATCATATGCACATTGTTAGCAAGATTTGTCCACTGATACTGCCTACCACCAGTTTCTCTCATAGTGCAGCTCCTTTGATTTATTATGCACTCCTTTTCTCTGATCACTGCAGCTATGCAAGCATTGAATCCTATCAAAGCAGCTACAAACCATGTCTTATAATGAGATGCTTGCTACTTAGCAATGCACCTCTGTGTAGTGCTTGTCTAGTAATCATAGTCATTTGTTTAAATTTGTTAGACGCTGTGTACCTAGTATGTGAATATGTCATTTTTTCTTGCAGCCTATTAAGAAAAAGAACATGCTTTCAGATAGAATGAAACATATAGTGCCAGCACAGTATATGCAATGTCAGAATGTATACAGGAAACTTGCAACAACTGAATGAACAAAAAGTGGTGACATTGTGAAATAATGGTGAACGTATCCTCTATTTAAATCTGTATTTGGAAGTGGCTAGACTTTCTGTACATTGAAGATGACAATGGGGTCTGAATGAAAGAACTGAGGAAGTTATGCTGGGAACAGTATGATCAAGGAAAGAAGATAAGTGGATTGCTGGAATATTTGTGCATTTTGTGTGTCCGACTTTCAGCCACAGACTTATAACACACTGCTGCTTTATTTGTACATATCTGAACTTTAAAATGGGACTCAGTATCTTAAATTCTGTATACATTAAAATATAGTCACTTCTTCCTAAATCGATAACTCTATTACATGACCATGAATGTGGCTTTCAGTAAATGCCTTGTCAAAAATTATAACTGCCCCATGGGGCATTGCATGTGGCACTTTGTTTGCCTATAATTTAACAAGTGCATTTAATTGTGAACATTGATTGTAGATGCCAACTTTTATGTTTGTTTGTCAAGAGTGACACAATGTCTGCAAGTATTAAATCTGAAGATGAAAAGAAGGCTAGATTAAAAAAAAAAAGATTCAAGAGAAGGAAAAGAAAAAGTAAAGGGGTTAATCCACAGCTGTAAATGGACAAACACAGTAACTAGGATAAATGGACTGCAGAAAAAGGCAGAACATAATTTCAAAATACATGGTGTACTAATAAAATATCATCCCATTTATGCCCACTAACTCTCCCCTAGACTAAGTTGAAAAGCTTTCCCTTAAAATGTCAATGTACCTCATATGAACTTGTCTATATTCTCCTCTTTCACAAACTGGCTAGTATTTTTAGTTTTTCCTTTCTTTTCATATCTTCATTACATCTTCAAAATTATTTGGCTAGTATTTTTTTTAGTTTTTCCTTATTGTCTTATTGTTACTACATCTTCAAGATTATCTCTGCTAAACATACTTTATGAACAATAATCATATATTACTACCTGCTATACTTTTAATTGTATGTTTAAACCACTATGCCTATGTATTATCTTATGTAATCATATGTTATTATCTGCTATATTTTATAACTGTATGTCTAAACCACAATGCTCATGTAAATATCTTATGTAAATTATGTTAGCAGTTGTTCTGAAAATGAACAGCTCTGTCCAGTCAGACCTCCCTGGTAAACATATGTAAAATAAAATAAGTAAATAAATAAAATTATACACAATGCTGTTTGTTAAACACTGATAGCAATGCATATATATATATATATATATTGTAAAATAAAATAAGTAAATAAATAAAATTATACACAATGCTGTTTGTTAAACACTGATAGCAATGCATATATATATATATATATATATATATATATATATATATATATATATATATATACATATACACACACACATCTGACTTTTACTAATATCGATGCTTGTTCCGTTTTAAATTAAACATTGATAATAAAGATTGCATTATGTATACAAAACTGTGAGTGTGTGTGCATGCACATGTATTTGTGTGTGCCACTGTGCAAAAAAGAAAAAAAGTGTGTTAGCAAATATCTTAAAAGGTTAAGTGGAAATGCCTCAGCATCGCCTATCCATATATAATGGAAAGAAGATCTGATACATTAGAGTAGTGTACAGGGGTCACAAGAGTATGGTAAAGGGGAGGGGGCAGCCTTGCTCTTTTGATACAGAGAAGTCCATTTGGTATTTGAATTTGGCTCAACAATTTCATGGAAACCAGATAATAACTAAAACAAGTACAGAAGGTAAGGAAAGCAGAAATACAGTTTTGCACAATGTGCATACCGAGCCACAGACCACAGTGCTGAATTACTTCACCATGGTGTCAAAACTGAACATAAAGCATTTTGTAAGGTCTATTTCCTACAGTGGCAAGGGTTTCATAACTGTTGCAGCATTACTTAATAATTTAATAGCTCTGGTTTCAGTCTTGTATCATCTTGGCTGGAGCACCTTCTGTGTGGAGTCTGCATGTCCTCCCCATGGTCGAGTGGCCTTCAAAAGACATGGGTGAGTGGGCGTGCCTTCGTTGAAGGTTGGGCGTCGAGATGGCACCTCGGCACCATAAAAATCTACTGCCAATCATTAGCAGACCAGAATTCCACTGTGGCGACCCCTATCTGGGAAAAGCCGAAAGAAGAACATTTTTAATGATGCTGGCTAGATAAAGTTGTCATCTCTGCTAACATTCTGTGGTACACACAGTTGTCATCTCTGGTAACATTCTGTGGCTAAACAAAGTTGTCATCTCTGCTAACATTCTGTGGTACACAAAGCTGTCATCTCTGCTATCATTCTGTGACTACACAAAGTTGTCATCTCTGCTAACGTTCTGTGCTACACAGAGTTGTCATCTCTGCTAACATTCTGTGGCTACACAAAGTTGTCATCTCTGCTAACATTCTGTGCTACAGAAAGTTGTCATATCTGATAACTTTCTGTGGCTAAACAAAGTTGTCATCTCTGCTAACATTCTGTGGTACACAAAGCTGCTATCTCTGCTAACATTCTGATACATCAGAATGTTAACAATTTATAGTAAATTTTACTGATGCAGTGATCTCGGACAGTAAATGATCACTGTTTCTCAGAGCTGATGTGACTTTGAAATAAGGATAATAAACAAATGGGGTGCAAGGAAGTTGTCCCATTTCTCTAGTTTTCACATATTGCCATTGTATAAAATTCACAACAGAGTAGAGTACATGTGTATTTAATAAGTCATTATGTACAATCTGGGCCAACCATTTCTGTATTTAGAAGTGTCAGGTTTTGTAGTATCTGTTCATGCGGCTCTCATATCAGAAATAAACTCCCTTTCTTAAATTATCGCTAGCATGTATATTCTGAAGATGAAAACCACTGCTGTAAGACTGTTTAGTGTGTGCGGTAGTGTATAAAAAGTCAGCATAACTGGATACCTTTTTAAGAGCCCTACAGTAACTGACCAGTGACAGTGAATCTACCTTATAGTCTGGGCAAAGTTGGCAGAGCGGGTAATCTGTGCCAGCCTTTCCCAGGTGTGTGTGTGTGTGTGTGTGTGTGTGTGTGTGTGTGTGTGTGTGTGTGTGTGTGTGTGTGTGTGTGTGTGTGAAAATTAAATCTCAGAGTGTGGGTGCCAGCTACTTGGGGCAGGGACACGAAACACTGGTTTCACAGTGTCAGTGGGGAGCCTTATTGGGGACCTGGGGAGAGGCAGATACAGACACCCAGACCCTCGGCTGAGTGTGTGCCTTGTGTGCTCTTAAGGCAAATTGTGCTTGATGCAGAGAGGTCTGCATCTGGAAATACTGTGTATCCATTTGTATTCCAAGTGCACATCCCTCTCCAGTGTTACTGGTGAGGATTCAGGCTCCTTGATTACTGGCCCAGCATGGGGACGTCACAGTGCTATTTTCTTATAGTTCTGTATAAAGCTTGTCTCCCAGGTAATAAATAGTAATTTTCCCATCCTTTGTGTTTGAACCATTTTGTAACAAAACTTAATCGAGTGGAGTGATGCTTAGCATATGCTATACAAGGAATTTGAAATGTATTTTGCCAGCATGTTGTTCAATGCCATGTAGAGAGACCGCTGTACGTAAGTGGTAATGATTGCCAGAATATATGCAAGCATCAGCAGAGTTAATGCTATAAGTGAGAGAGGCTTATGGCATGGCATGTTATGGCTGGCTATTGCATGATTGTTTCTGACTGGCTGTTCAACTAAGAAAAGATTAAGTCTGCGAATAAGGCACACTGGTTTAGAGTTGGAAGGTGATATGGTTGAGTGGGAAGGAAGAACCATGCATGCCTCCACACGTTTTTGTAAATGTTGCAAAAATTAAATTCCCAGTAGAAGTTGGAGTACATGTTTACTGCCTAAGAGAGATAGCCAATTGTGAACAATGTTGTTTATCATTTGTGATTTCTGAGAAAAAGGTTACAAAGCAAGGGTCCATGAATAAAGTTCATCTAAAGTGAAATGGTCCAGAGTTCATACTGAGAATGGTTGTGTGTAATTCAGAAACATGAAGGCAGTCTGTTGTATGTAGGATAAGGATTAGATATAGTTCTTACACAGTGGTACTTTTAGAGTGCAAGTAATTCCAGGAGATCTAGCACAAATTTCACCTAGTAGTATAAATACCACCTCGGGTCTCCCCTTAAAAGAAGGTATTGGCCTAGTGGGATTACCTCCAATCAACAAAGAATAAATAAATAAAATAAAGGTGTTGTTCTGGAACATTTTAAAAGTTATGTCAATGCTTTATTCAACCAGAAGTTGCAAAAGACAGTCATGGGCATAAAGAGTTAATCACTATAGAAAAAAAATCTTTGATATGTGTGTGTGTGTGTGTGTGTGTGTGTGTGTGTGTGTGTGTGTGTGTGTGTGGGTGTGCGCACGCATGTGTGTGTATATCGTACAACATGAGATAACTACCAAATAATGAAACTTACAAATTTGTGTATCAAGTGAAATGAGTGCTATAATGCATGTAGCTTCCAAAGGTACAAATTTGAACATATAAAACTTGACCAAAAGATGGAGACATAGACAATAGTGCAGAGGGTAGGCAAGAATTCTACTCTAAGCATTCCAAGCAGAGTGTAGAGCTTATGTTGCAAGAAACTATCAGTAAACGTACTGTTTCTGGTTTGTTTGTGTCTTTCGGCTTTTCCCTGTTAGGGGTCGCCACAGCGGAACTCCGGTCCACTAATGATTGGCAGTTGATTTTTACGTACCAGCTTGCCAGGCCTGACGCACACCCTTCAACGAAGGTACGCCCATTCACGCATGTCTCCACGCAGAAGACGCTCTAGCTGAGAATCGAACCGGACAGCGTCTTACTGTGAGGCGATAACGCTACCGCAGCACCACCACTGCGTACTGTTATGTTAATATACTGACAATATTAACCTGAATAGATTCCCAGGAATGTAGAAGTAAACATGTTTTATAAGTAGATATAGATGCGCAATACATCTCTAGACTAGATAAATGATACTCAGATTTTGCTTGTTTGTAAAAGTGCATACTGTTTTTGTCTAATTGTTGTTTGCTTGTTTTTTTCATTTTACAAATGCCAGTATTGAGGTTAATGCTGCAAGTCAAGAACACTAGAACAGTAATACTGAACAGCATAAAATTCTTAATTTCAATGGCCCAGAATCATGCATGCTTTTCAGCAATAAAACAGAAGATTATTAAAGAATGGCATTTTTTTTAATGAACTGCAACATAACAGGTGACAGACCTAACATAGCATTAGCATTTAAAAAATAATCATTAAATTAATTCACAAGGACAATGTTTATTTTAATAAGACATAAATTGTTACTCTCATCCCAAGTACATAAATCTCAAAAAAACACGTTAACAGAAGATCTCTCTCATCTGCCCTGTTTTGGAGGAATGTTTTTATTTTCAGGCCTGATCTACTCCTGAACATGATGTGCCTGTTTTTGGAGATATGTCTCTATTTTCAGGCCTAATTTACTCATGCATATTATGGCCATATTTTTGGAGGTATGTCTCTATTTTCTGGCTTGATTTACCCCTTCACACAGTTTTCTGAATCCCCCCATCACATGTAATTTTTAGGGCTGCCTATCCGCTTTTTTTTTTCCAGACTATCCGGAAATCAAACTGATTATCTGGTTGTCTGGAAAACACTGTACAAACTTCAGTATTCTGTTTCAAAAAAAGAAAACAGACTATTGGAGTTTGTTAAATCAGCAGATTTACTATGCTTTTTTTTACAAAAAGCATAGTAAATCTGTAGAAAAAAGGCATCACGATCAGAAAAAGACGGCATTTCCCTTATGTGGCAATGATCATCATCATCATCTTCTTTCAGCTGTTCCCGTTAGGGGTCGCCACAGCAGATCATCTGTTTCCATTTCTTCCTGTCCTCTGCATCATGCTCTTTCACACCAACCGCCTGCATGTCCTCTCTCACCACATCCATAAACCTCATCTTAGGCCTTCTTCTTTTCCGCTTACCTGGCAGCTCCATCCTTAGCATCCTTTTCCCAATATACGCAGCATCCCTCCTCAGCACATGTCCAAACCAACGCAATCTTGCCTCTCTTGCTTTGTCTCCAAACTGTCCAACCTGAGCTGACCCTCTAATATACTGATTCCTAATCCTGTCCATCCTAGTCACACCCAGTGCAAATCTTAACATCTTTAACTCTGCCACATCCGGCTCTGACTCCAGCCTTTTCGACAATGCTACCGTCTCCAACCCATATAACATAGCTGGTCTCACTACCCTCTTGTAGACCTTCCCTTTCACTCTTATTGGTACCCGTCTGTCACAAATCACTCCTGACACTCTTCTCCACCCATTCCACCCTGCCTGTACTCTCTTCACCTCTCTTCCACACTCACCATTACTCTGAACTGTTGATCCTAAGTACTTAAACTCATCCACCTTTACCAACTCTACTCCCTGCATCCTCACCATTCCTCTACACTCCCTCTCATTTACACACATATATTCTATTTTAATGATGATGTCACAAAATTGGCATAAAGTGAGTGGAGTTATGGGGTGTGAGGGGTGTGGCCTACATCAGGTTTTAGCCACAATGAAAGCTTGCAATCCCAGTAACTTTTTGCCAATGTCTAGTACACAGAAAAACACACTACATGACCAATATACTAGTGGCAAACACAATTTAAAGAAAGCGGACATACATCTTACATCTCCCTTTTTAGAAACAGAAGACTGCAGTGGTGGTGCTGTGGTAGCATTGTTGCCTCACAGTAAGACGCTGTCTGGTTCGATTCTCAGCTAGAGCACCTTCTGCGTGGAGACATGCGTGAATGGGAGTACCTTCGTTGAAGGTTGTGTGTCAGAGCTGGTAACTCGGCATGTAAAAATCTATTGCCAATAATTAGTGGACCGGAGTTCCTGTAAAAATCTATTGCCAATAATTAGTGGACCGGAGTTCCGCTGTGGCGACCCCTAACTGGGAAAAGCCGAAAGACACAACAATAAATGACCTTGTATTGTAGAATTTTTCAATACAGTTCATTATAAGTCTAAAGATTTTACACACTATGTCTTTGATAATAAAGTCTTTCGGCTTTTCCCGGTTAGGGGTCGCCACAGTGGAACTCCGGTCCGCTAATGATTGGCAGTAGAGTTTTACGTGCTGGCTTGCCGGGCCTAATACACAACCTTCAATGAAGGACGGCCCATTCACGCATGTCGCCACACAGAAGACGCTCTAACTGAGAATCGAACTGGCAACGTCTAACTGGGAGGCGACAATGCTACCACAGCACCACCACCGCAGTCACACTATGTCTTTGATAATGTGTTTATATTTTTCATTGTTTTCGTCACTCTGTTTTTTAAACGTGTTTCTGAGTAGTATCCCACATTCCTATTGGAAGTAGGAAGAGTTAATGCACTATTTATTTTTCATTGTTTTTGTCACACTGTTTTTTTTAAACGTGTTTCTAAGTAGTATCCCACATTCCTATTGGAAGTGGGAAGAGTTAATGCACTACTTGGTGTTCAAATTTTATGCTAATTAGATGTCCAGATGTTTGGCTGGATATACCTACTTTTCAAGGGCCTTTGTACTTTTGTCAGTGTCTGCATGCAAACAGATATAGCTAGCAGACTGAACTGAATATTTTCCAAGTTCACGAAGGCAATAATGTTCATTTTGTAGATGTATGTCATGTTCTACATTTTCTTGTGGTGCATTTTGGTGAAACACATTTTACATTTATTAATTCACTACAGCACAGAAACATTGCATGATAATGAAGAATTTCTAGACAGGACTTCAGAAGCCAAGACTTTCAGAAAGAAGCATTTTTAGTAAGCACTTACTGAACTTCTTTTGTGAACTAGCTGCTCCAAGAGACAGGAAGAGGGAGTGAAGACATTTATCTGGTTGGGCAGAACTGTACAATACAAGATACAGTAGTAATTCTAAGGTTTCAGCACAGCTGCCCAGGGCCAGTTTTCACACCAGAGTTTGCAATTTCATTTGCAGAACTGTCACTAAGGCAAAATATGTCAGAAAGGCCATCAGATGTATAGTTACTTGTTATATTCAGGTACTGAGCTTACAAATTTAGAGTAGTCATATGCCAGTTTTATTAATTTTATCCAATAATGTAATTTTAGAATCTCCTTGTAAAATGGTAAACACGCCAATGTATCATGTTGTGTTAAGGCAGAGTCATATAGTTGTTTGACAATGTCTCATATCAATTAATTTGTTAGTAAAGACTGCCTTTATATCTTATGAAGACATACAGAACCAGAGGCCATAGAACTGACGAGAGTTTTTAACATTTGTTAACCGAGAAAGTCAGATTTGGAATGAAGCCAATTCTCTCTCCAAATAATTCTGTTCAGTTAAGATATATTTTTTCCACTGAAGAATATCATAGTTATTGGGTAGGATGAGTTTAATTATTTACTGCCACAAACAGGAATCCAGCCAAGAGGGCTTGAGGCACGCACACAGTAGTAGTTTCCAAAGTTTATTCTTCAGACTTTGCTTCAAACAAACGATAAAAATAATAAAAAACATTAAAAAACAGTAACCATAAAGCGCTTTTCGTCTCACCCCTTAGTGAGACTTCATCAGACAGTTGCAACAAGAATGTTTCAAACAGTGTATACAAGTTCAAACCACATCAACTTCCTCCAAGCAAAAGGCAAACCCGCCCCCAAGGTAAGCAGGAATGAACAATTAACCCATTGTATACTTCTTTAAAAATCCAGCTTCTTGTAAAACAAATATGTATGCAGTAAATATATTTGTATATGTGTAAATATAGCTCATCAGTTCGAAAACACTCTTAAAAGACCTTTTAAAAGTATATTCAGAAATATTTAAAAACCATGCTAACATTAAGACCAATAGTTAAGGTAACAGTAAAAAGTGAGAAGTCAACAATGAAGTGTAAAATTGAAAACAGTATAAAATAAAATACTTTACCACTGTGTGAAAAAGTATTAAGATCTTAAATAACTTTCAATAGTAGTTAATAATGACAGTTCTAAAAAGTAGGATGAAGAAATATATAACAAAACACTTATATTAGCCCCATGTTGTCTGAATTTAAAACCATCAAGCTAAAAAGCTATAAAGACCGGATCAGAGAAAACCATCCTGTAAAGGACGTCCGGTGAATATGATAAAAGATGAAATAAGAGTGTACACATTCACAAAAACAACTCTAAATGCAAACACATTCATGTGTAGATAACAACTAAGTGAATGTGAATAACCATGTATATGTATAAACATGTATATACCTAACTGAACAAATAAGTACATTTTTGACTATTTAGATAAATATTTAACATACCCTGTTTAAGCAGAAATATGAAACCTTTCTTGCAGGCTGAAGTGAATAAGATATATATTCACCTCATTAAACTGTTTAGTTTAAGGATGCAAGATATGGAATAAACTTCATTCAGTCCTGGCGGGTAGCAGGCCCTAGTACGAAGTTGCCATATCAATTCCAGTTTTTCTAGGAATAATGAACTAGGGCCACCCCTTCCATCACTCGTAACCTGGTCAATCACTCTAAATTTAAAAGAGTGTAATGGGAAAGCACTCACATGTCTAGCCAGAGCATTTTCCTGCTTTGATGTTCTAATGCTGTAAAGGTGTTCGTAAATCCTTTCTTTTAGTTTCCTGTCCGACTTCCCAATATAAAAAGCTGGGCAGACTTGACATTGGGCCAAATAGACTATACCTTTAGTATTACAGTCAAATTTACCCTTTGACGCATAGGGCACTCCTCTGATCGAGAAGTTGACCCCAATCTCCATGAGGGGGCATTGGGGGCACATGCTACACTTTATCATCCCTTTCCTCCTGCTTCCAAAATTGTCTTCCTTCCTAGTCAGTAATAAGCTTTCTAAATTCCTGCCACATCTAAAAACTACTCTAGGGGGGTCCCTCAATTTAGCATATAAATTGTGGTCAAGGACTATTAAGTCCCAGTTCTTATTAATGATGTCTTTGATATCATAACTATTGCTACTAAAAGTAGTAATAAAAGTGGACCCTACTAAAGGAGCATCATCATGAACCATCCGAACTCGGTTGATTTCCATTTGTTCCTCATTAATTTTAACCCCCAGTATAGGTTGGTACATGCCCCTATGCCTCTTGTTTTGTACTTCTCTTACCAGTTCCCTAACCATAGGTAGAGGGTATCCCCTCTTGATAAACATACCCTGAAGTTGATTACATTCTAGTAAAAACTCTTCTTGTGTGGAAACCATCTGAGCTGCTCGTACCAGTTGGCCTTTTACCACTGAACGCTTTTGAAATAGTGGATGACAACTGTCAAAATGTAAAAAAGCATTCCAGTAGGTATCTTTCCTGAAAATACGAGCTGTATAGCAACCATTAATTAGGTCCTTTTTTAAATCAACATCCAGGTAAGCTATTCTTTCCGTGTGGAAAGTGTATGTGAACTGTAAAAAAACAGTGGTATTATTGAGGTATGTCGCTAGATTGTTAGCTTCCACCTCATCACCCTTAAACAACATAAAGATATCGTCCAGGTATCTTGTATAAAAGTGTATTTGGCTTCTAATTTCAGGTACATTTAAAATAAACTCCCTTTCCCAAGAAGCCATCACTAGGTTGGCGAAGCTGGCTCCACATGGGGAGCCCATTGCTCCGCCAATGGACTGGACGAAAAACCTGTTGTTGAAGGTAATATAATTATTAGACAACACTATGTCCAACAGTTCAGTGAGGAAAGAAGTTAAACTTCTAGGGGCTTCCAGTTCCAGCAGTAACAGGCTGAGCCGTTCTACACCCTCAACATGTGGGATGGACGTGTACAAATCTTTAACGTCTATAGTTAGGAAACTGAAGCCCTCATTAAATTGTAAATCCTGTATACTCCTTAAAAAGGACCATGAGTCCTTGCAGATCTGTTTTTGTAATTTTACATATTTCTGCAAAAAATGGTCAATATATTTGGCTAATGGGTAAGTGATGCTATTCCTGGAGTCCACAAGAGGTCTCATTGGTGGGTCCGAGACACTCTTGTGGATCTTGGGGATGCCAAACAAAGTTGGAATTCTAGGTGCTGGCATACATAAGAAACTGTATATATCCATGTCAATCCTTGCCTCAATAAGCAGTTCTTCTAAGTTAGCACGAATTCTCCCGTAAGTGATATTTAATTCGTTACGGGACACCTCCATGTATGCTTCAGTCATTACTATCCTTTCCATTCTATTGACATATTCATCATTATTCATTATAACCAGTCCTCCACCCTTGTCAGGTTGCATCACCCTCACCCATGCCTATTGAACCAAATTAAGTGCTAGTTCTTCTTCCTTAGTAACATTATGACCCTTCCCTTTACTTTGATTTTATACACAAATACAATTGAATAAGTCCACTTCACAAACATGTTCAAACATTGTTAATGTTGGGTGTAATGGGGGGCAATAGGTACTATGTACATTGAACGGATTCTGAGGTTGTTGTCTAGCCCCAAACAAGTAACTAAAGTTAAGCTTCCTTGTGAATAATAAACTATAATTGACTTAAAAGTATTCACAAGGAAGCTTAACTTTAGTTAGTTAGGATACCCTCTACGTATGGTTAGGGAACTGGTAAGAGAAGTACAAAACAAGAGGCATAGGGGCATGTACCAACCTATACTGGGGGTTAAAATTAATGAGGAACAAATGGAAATCAACCAAGTTCGGATGGTTCATGATGATGCTCCTTTAGTAGGGTCCACTTTTATTACTACTTTTAGTAGCAATAGTTATGATATCAAAGACATCATTAATAAGAACTGGTACTTAATAGTCCTTCACCACAATTTATATGCTAAATTGAGGGACCCCCCCAGAGTAGTTTTTAGATGTGGCAGGAATTTAAAAAGCTTATTACAGACTAGGAAGGAAGACAATTTTGGAAGCAGGAAGAAAGGGATGATAAAGTGTAGCATGTGCCCCCAATGCCCCTTCATGGAGATTGGGGTCAACTTCTCGATCAGAGGAGTGCCCTATCTGTCAAAGGGTAAATTTGACTGCAATACTAAAAGTATAGTCTATTTGGCCCAATGTCAAGCCTGCCCAGCTTTTTATATTGGGAAGTCGGACAGGAAACTAAAAGAAAGGATTTACGAACACCTTTACAGCACTAGAACATCAAAGCAGGAAAATGCTCTGGCTAGACATGTGAGTGCTTTCCCATTACACTCTTTTAAATTTAGAGTGATTGACCAGGTTACGAGTGATGGAAGGAGTGGCCCTAGTTCATTATTCCTAGAAAAACTGGAATTGATATGGCAACTTCATACTAGGGCCTGCTACCTGCCAGGACTGAATGAAGTTTATTCCATATCTTGCATCCTTAAACTAAACAGTTTAATGAGGTGAATATATATCTTATTCACTTCAGCCTGCAAGAAAGGTTTCATATTTCTGCTTAAACAGGGTATGTTAAATATTTATCTAAATAGTCAAAAATGTACTTATTTGTTCAGTTAGGTATATACATGTTTATACATATACATGGCTATTCACATTCACTTAGTTGTTATCTACACATGAATGTGTTTGCATTTAGAGTTGTTTTTGTGAATGTGTACACTCTTATTTCATCTTTTATCATATTCACCGGATGTCCTTTACAGGATGGTTTTCTCTGCTCCAGTCTTTATAGCTTTTAAGCTTGATGGTTTTAAATTCAGACAACATGGGGCTAATATAAGTGTTTTGTTATATATTTCTTCATCCTACTTTTTAGAACTGTCATTATTGACTACTATTGAAAGTTATTTAAGATCTTAATACTTTTTCACACAGTGGTAAAGTATTTTATTTTATACTGTTTTCAATTTTACACTTCATTCTTGACTTCTCACTTTTCACTGTTACCTTAACTATTGGTTTTAATGTTAACATGGTTTTTAAATATTTCTGAATATACTTTTAAAAGGTCTTTTAAGAGTGTTTTCGAACTGATGAGCTATATTTACACATATACAAATATATTTACTGCATACATATTTGTTTTACAAGAAGCTGGATTTTTAAAGAAGTATACAATGGGTTAATTGTTCATTCCTGCTTACCTTGGGGGCGGGTTTGCCTTTTGCTTGGAGGAAGTTGATGTGGTTTGAACTTGTATATACTGTTTGAAACATTCTTGTTGCAACTGTCTGATGAAGTCTCACTAAGGGGTGAGACGAAAAGCGCTTTATGGTTACTGTTTTTTAATGTTTTTTATTATTTTTATCGTTTGTTTGAAGCAAATTCTGAAGAATAAACATTGGAAACTACTACTGTGTGCGTGCCTCAAGCCCTCTTGCCTGGATTCCTGTTTTTGCAGTTACCTGTTTCAGTATTCCAAGTCGATTTACTGCCACAAAACAGATCTCACAGATTAGTGATAGTTTAGCTGTGTAAGTTCAGTGTGTAATGCTATTAAATTAATTTATAAAGGAATATAAAAAAATAAATAGTAACAAGGTTATTGTGGTCCCTTTCTCATGCACAGAATGTTGGACACTAGAATATAAGTATCATAACTGCGGTGGTGGTGCTGCGGTAGCATTGTCGCCTCACAGTAAGACGCTGTCTGGTTCGATTCTCAGCTAGAGCGTCATCTGCGTGGAGACATGCGTGAATGGGCGTACCTTCGTTAAAGGTTGTACGTCAGGGCTGGTAACTCGGCACGTAAAAATCAACTACCAATCATTAGCGGACCGGAGTTCCGCTGTGGCGACCCCTAACCAGGAAAAGCCGAAAGACACAACAACAACAACAACTCTGTGTAAACTACAGCCATTTGTTTTCCTACTGCAGTTTAAAATCTACAAATTGATCCTTTAACACTTTAAATTAACTTTAGCTACATACATCTACTACCAAGATGTTTACTTTTTATTTCGGTGGAAAGCATATGAATATGAAATAGTAGTCAGAAATACATGTGGTTTTATTTTACATTGTTGGGAGTGGATGACGGGGTAGCTGGATTTACAGGCACCGTATCCTATTTAATGTTGCCAAGATGCAGATCATCTTACCTATTACGTTTGGTAGGGTGAGGTCATGGTCTTTAAATCCATAACCAGCTGACATATGTGGGGTCAAGAGGGAAAGCTGTTGCAATTAACAAGCACACAGATGCATTGTGGGATGCATTTACAGTACGGATTGGGTAGTATGCACATACAAGTTGCATAGTATGCACATACTGGTGTGTTTTGTTTTTAAACTGCATTGTAGTGATGTTACAAAGCACCACTCTGAATTTAGAGTACAGAATCCCATATGAGTTATAATCAAAGTAAATGCTAATAACAATACTGCAGTGCAGACTATTTTTTACATGCAACCAAAAAAATACATCCAAATTCCTGACCATGATCTTAAACTCGTATAAAAAGAAATCCATTGTATTATACCTTTGCAATTGGTATCAATTCTTTAAAATTTAATTAATTGTATGTGCAATATGCTGCATAACAATACAGCTGGCTTTGATTTTTTTTTTTTTATTTGCACAGAACTCTATGAGGTTCCCAGGAAAGCCTGGGTTACATCTGTTCCATGTATCAATCCATAGGTCACAGGAAAACACTCATAGTCAGAGTATTTGTTGTAGAACTGTGTTTGTAAAATTCATATTCAGATGCAAAAAGATTCACTTAGAGTATTACATGTCAGAAGTCCATTATAGTCATGAAATGTTACCAGTCAAGTGCAAATACAGTATGTAGCAGCAGTCATTTAAGCAGCCACAGCTGATATTGTTTGACTGTAAGTCTACTTCAATAACAATATGTATTAATTTTAATCATACAATTTCTACATACATCAATTTCAGTCTGTGCAGACATAACAAAAACGAGAAGAACAGAATGCAGCAATGATGAATCATACTCTCAAATGCAAGTAACTCAATTACCCAGCATACAAACTTTAGATATCCTATAATCCCATGCGTACAAACTTTTCCTGGTATCCCATGGTAACTGTATCGCTCAGTTCCCATCTCACCTCCCCAGCTGCCCCATCCATAAAAAATAAGTACTTTAGAAATAACTACCTAGTGATAATAGCATCCACCTTTCAGCAAAACCAAATAATAAACATGCATTTTACAAACAGAATAAGGGAGAGCATTATTATAAAGTTGTAAATAAATGGAATGCTATTAATATACATTAATATAATTCCATGGCTGATCAAAAATGAATAAAATATCTTGAAATGAATCCATTGAGGTTTCCAATGACAAATCACATAAAAATAACTGTCATGATCATACCTCTCAACCTCTTAGAGCAAGAAATCTGAACAAAGCTTGAAATAATCTGGGGGCAAAGGTTCAAAAATAGGGACTCATTTTAAATATTGCTCTTATAACCTTAGAAAGTTGTTAGAATAACAGGAAATGTGTTAGCATGCATTTTCTGAAAGAAATGAAGTCTCAGACTCAAGGTATGCCATTATTTAGTGATTTGCCAGAAAACCACACATTTTAAGAAAAGACCAAAAAGTGGAGGCTAAAATATGGACATTCTGCCAAAATCTGGACATTTGAGAAGTAAGGTCATGATATTATCTGTAAACTTTATAAACTACACTATATAGCATAATCCTCATCAATGCACCTGAAATCTGAGTCCCTGTGTAATATCTCTATGAATGATATACGGCTGGGGTATATCTCTACATTTCTCTTTAATGCATTGTCAGTAAAATATACAGTCCACTTCTAACTCCTTCCCATCAGCAGAGCATGATAAACCATGAAAATTAAAGCCTGTTAGAATAAATATTAGTTCTAAGGCAATTAATTATTTATAAAAACATATATTTTCTAGTAGACCTAGCTAAAACCAGGAAAACAGCAAATCATCCAGAGCAGATTCAATCACTGCTAATATTAATCCTTTTCATACTAAAAATGGAGCCACCATTTATCTTCTGTTTCCATGTATTGTCTTAATAAACTTTAAATTGTCACACAGACTAGTCTTACCTCTATTAAATTCACACAAACAAAAATAAGTTTTTTTTTTAAATTTCAGCAAACTTCTTGATTACAATCACAGGAAACAGTCACTTGTCACATTAACTATGTCAATGCTGATTATGAATATTCCAATGTAATACGTCTCTTGGAAAACACCTTCTAAAATGGAGCAACTGCACTACAGTAGGCCTATATGACTATTATAATCATACATGCAGTCTCTTACAACTCACATGCAAAAACCCTACAGCTCCCGTAACACAAAGTAGCAGATCAGTCAGCAACACTTCACAAATCACTTATTCAACAACGTCAGTCAAAGCCTGTATTTTGTGATGGCCCATCATACATTAGCCACTGACACATTTCAAAAATCATTCATTATCGCACAAAAGAGCTCATGCTCAGCCTTCTTTGACCCCCCCCCCCAGCCATGACTCAACAAAACACCCGCTGACAATAATAAGAACATTACAATATGACTTTTCATTTGTAAGGTACACATTACAACTCTAATAAATCAATATTTGTCTAAAAATATAAAGTTACATACTTAATGTTTTTCTAGATGTTTAATAGCAGTTTCAGCTCTGTTACTTCTACAGCTAAGACTGACAAGTACTTACCTTGACTCATACAACTTTTCCATTCTATTGTAGCCCCTCCCCATTACTCATGATCCTAAGAACCCAACCCCCCCCCCCTTCAGATCTCAGAAGCCAGCTAGTTGGAATAGAAAAAAATACAATAAAAGTTAGAAAACACAAGATGGCTCTATGTGGACAGCATCCAGTAGGCTGGTAGGCAAGGAGTAGGAAGACAAATTTGGGGAAGGAGTTGAAACTGCAAATGCAGATCTGTTATTACAGTAAGTATGTAACTTTCACATGACACTGGGAGTTTCGGCTCCATCAACTGCAGGCTAAAGGGAGCATTCATCAGAGGGCAGAAGAGCAGAGGAAGAGAAAGAGATGGCAGAGTTGCAGGAAAAATACTTGCATATTTACTCTGAAATGCTGAAAATAAGTAAATTACTGATGGAATACAAAAAAAGCAGTGACAACAAAAATGGAAAAAGTTGAGTCTGCACTTTCTAATCACTTAGACAATATAGTAACTTTGTTGAAAGGAGAGACAAAAATAACTCCACATGGCTGGCAGAACTGGAGGTAGCATATGAAGAGATGAACGAAAAACTTGTAGAAACGGAAGACAGAAGGACGGGGAAAACCTGAGATTCTCCTACATACCTGAAAGAACTGAAGAGAAAGGCTGTCAGAATTTTATGACTGGATAGTTTAGCATATGGAATGAATTATCTGAAGAGAAAATCGTGTTGGTTAGGGCTCACCGAACATATGTGCCATCTATGGCTGCAGCTCATTTCACCAGACCAGTGGTGGTGAATGTACAGAATTTTCAATTGAAAGAGAAGCTATTGAGCTTTATGCAGAGAAAGGGAAAACAAATGAAAATTAATGGTATTTTTTTTTATTAGTCATGACTATTCACCAACCCAGTCACTAGGGATGCACAAGCCAGTGCATTTCCTTGTGCCAGTCCCAAGCCCGGATAAATGGTGAGGGTTGCGTCAGGAAGGGCATCCGGTGTAAAAGTTTGCCAAATGATATATGCAGATGACAGTACAGATTTACATACCGGATCGGTCGAGGCCTGGGTTAACAATGACCGTTACCAGTACTGTTAGCCAACAGGGTGCTGGCGGAAATTGGGCTACTGTTGGCCGTAGGAGAAGAAGAAGGGGAAGGCATGCCCGAAGGCAGGAAGAGAGGAGAAATGTTAGGAGTGTGGTAGTGAGAGTAGGAACTTTGAATGTTGGCAGTATGACTGGTATAGGGAGAGAGCTAGCTGATATGATGGACAGAAGGAAGGTTAATATATTGAGTGTGCAAGAGACCAGATGGAAGGGGAGTAAGGCTAGGTGTATTGGAGGTGGCTTCAGATTGTTCTATCATGATGTGGATGGGATGAGAAATAGGGTAGGGGTTATCCTGAAGGAACAGTGTGCCAAGAGTGTTTTGGAGGTGAAAAGAGTGTCGGATAGAGTGATGTTTATGAAGCTGGAAATTGATGGTGTAATGATGAATGTTGTTAGTGCATATGCTCCGCAAGTTGGGTGTGCGATGGGTGAGAAAGAAACATTTTGGAGTGAGCTGGATGAAGTGGTGATGACTGTACCCAAGGGTGAGAAATAGTGATTGGAGCAGATTTCAATGGGCATGTTGATGAAGGGAACAGATGGGATAAGGAAGTGATGGGTAAGTATGGTGTTATGCAAAGGAATGCAGAAGGCCAAATGGTAGTAGATTTTGCAAAAAGGATGGACATGGCTGTGGTGAATACATATTTTAACAAGAGGGAGGAGCATAGGGTGACATGCAAGAGTGGAGGAAGATGCACAAAGGTTGATTATATCCTATGCAGGAGGGCCAGTTTGATGAAGATTGGGGACTGTAAAGTGGTGACAGGGGAAAGTGTAGTTAGGCAGCATAGGATTGTGGTCTGTAGGATGATGTTGGTGATCAAGAAGAAGAGGAGTAGTGTGAGGGCAGCACCAAGGATCAAATGGTGGAAACTGAAAAAGGGTGATTGTGAGGTGGAGTTTAGGGAAGAGTTAAGACAGGCACTGGGTGGGAGTGAAGAGTTACCAAATGGCTGGTTAACTACAGCAGAGCTAGTAAGGGAAACAGCTAGAAAGGTGCTTGGTGTGACATCTGGACAGAGGAAGGAGACCTGGTGGTGGAATGAGGAAGTACAGGAGAGTACACAGACAAAGAGGTTGGCGAAGAAGTGGGATTGTCAGAGAGATGAAGAAAGTAGACAGGAATATAAGGAGATGAGATGCATGGCAAAGAGAGAGGTGACAAAGTCTAAGGATAAGGCGTATGAAGTGTTATATGAAAGGTTGGACACTAAGGAGGGAGAAAAGGACCTGTACCGATTGGCTAGACAGAGGGACTGAGCTAGGAAAGATGTGCAGCAGGTAAAGGTGATAAAGGATAATGAGGGAAACATACTCACAAGTGAGGAGAGTGTGTTGAGCAGATGGAAAGAGTACTTTGAGGGGCTGATGAATGAAGAGAATGAGAGAGAGAGAAGGTTGGATGATGTGGGGATAGTGAATCAGGAAGTGCAACGGATTAGCAAGGAGGAAGTAAGGATAGCTATGAAGAGGATGAAGAATGGAAAGGCTGTTGGTCCAGATGACATACCTTTGGAAGCATGGAGGTGTTTAGGAGAAATGGCAGTAGATTTTTTGACCAGAGTGTTTAATGAAATTTTGGAAAGTGAGAGGTTTCCTGAGGAGTGGAGAAAAAGTATTTTGGTACCAGTTTTTAAGAATAAGGGTGATGTGCAGAGCTGTGGTAACTACAGAGGGATAAAACTGATCAGTCACAGCATGAAGTTATGGGAAAGAGTAGTAGAAGCTAGGTTAAGAAGGGAGGTGATGATTAGTGATCAGCAGTATGGTTTCATGCCAGGAAAGAGCACTACAGATGCGATGTTTGCTCTGAGAGTGTTGATGGAGAAGTACAGAGAAGGTCAAAAGGAGTTGCATTGTGTCTTTGTGGACTTAGAGAAAGCATATGACAGGGTGCCTAGAGAGGAGTTGTGGTATTGTATGAGGAAGTCGGGAGTGACAGAGAAGTATGTAAGAGTGGTACAGGATATGTACAAGGGTAGTGTGACAGCGGTGAGGTCTGCGGTGGGAGTGACAGATGCGTTTAAGGTGGAGGCAGGATTACATCAAGGATCAGCTCTGAGCCTTTTCTTATTTGCAATGGTGATGGACAGGTTGACAGATGAGATCAGACAGGAGTCCCCGTGGACTATGATGTTTGCAGATGACATTGTGATCTGTAGTGAGAGTAGGGAGCAGGTTGAGGAGACCCTGGAGAGGTGGAGATATGCTCCAGAGAGGAGAGGAATGAAGGTCATCAGGACTAAGACAGAATATATGTGTGTGAATGAGAGGGAGGATAGAGGAATGGTGAGGATGCAGGGAGTAGAGTTGGCGAAGGTGGATGAGTTTAAATACTTGGGATCAACAGTTCAGAGTAATGGCGAGTGTGGAAGAGAGATGAAGAAGAGAGTACAGGCAGGATGGAGTGGGTGGAGAAGAGTGTCAGGAGTGATTTGTGACAGACAAGTACCAGTAAGAGTGAAAGGGAAGGTCTTCAAGAGGGTAGTGAGACCAGCTATATTATATGGGTTGGAGACAGTGGCATTGACAAAAAGGCAGGATTCAGACCTGGACATGGCAGAATTAAAGATGTTAAGATTTGCACTGAGTGTGATGAGGGTGGACAGGATTAGGAATAAGTATATTAGAGGGTCAGCCCAGGTTGGACTGTTTGGAGACAAAGCCAGAGAGGCGAGATTACATTGGTTTGGACATGTGCTGAGGAGAAATGCTGGGTATATTGGGAAAAGGATGCTAAGGATGGAGCTGCCAGGTAAGAGGAAAAGAGGGAGGCCTAAGATAAGGTTTATGGATGTGGTGAGAGAAGACATGTAGGTGGATGGTGTGTTAGAGAAAGATGCAGAGGACAGGAAGAAATGGAAACAGATGACCTGCTGTGGCGACCCCTAACGGGAACAGCCGAAAGAAAAAGAAGAAGAAGAAGAATCATGACTACTCACCAGGAACCAGGCACAAGATTTTTGCAACATATAAAACTATGAAGGAACATGGGTTTGAGGTTTCTTTTGCTCTATCCAGTGACACTGAAAGTGTTTTTCCCAGTGGGTGTAAAGACCTTTTTAGAACCTGAGAAAACCAAAACAGATGGTGAATTACAGAAAAACATGTCTCATGGAAGATGCACAGGACAGACAGGAGGGAGAAGGAGGGCAGAGAGAGTAACAACATGGAGCCGGGGTGGGCGTGGGCTGAACATTTAAGATATTTCTACTTCTCAGAACAAATGCAGGACAGACACAAGGAGACAGAAAACTTGACAAAAAAAGTAATGGACACCATAGCTAAAGGGAAGCCTGTGATGAATGCATCTTTAAGTGAGAACATTTACTTTGGAGCTGCAGTAAATAATACAGAGACAGTAATGACTAGTGGACCTTACTTTAGTCTAAATGTAGGAGCTAATGCAGATAAGTGTTGGCCAAAAGATTTTCATTTATTGTTGGTTAAGCAACTGATGTGTCTTAATTTTGATGTAATAATATATTATGTGTAGTAAATTATATATTTTAGTAAAAAATAGGTTAAAATGAAAGGGATGACTGCCTCATTCATAGGTTCATAGGTAGGTACTAGGCTATCAGCCCGAGGGCCTAAGTAAGCCACCCAAGAAAGTTATTTTCCTGTGCCACTGTCGAGCAGAGACATAGAAGTGATCCCCGGGGTGTATTTCCTATTTCCCATCCACTCATCAAGATTTTTCTTGAAGAGTGCTAATGAAGAACTTAGCTTGACATAGATGGGTAGCCTGTCCCAGAGTATGGGAAGTCTTGGGACAGGAATGTATCCCTCCAGCATGTCCTGTTTATTGTGGTGACAAGGTTTATGTACCTAGACTGTGTAGCTTGGAGGTATTGGGATTTCTTTAGGTGTAGCATGTCCAACAGCTCTGGGTTTGACATAATTTTATATGTTAGGCAGAGATCACCTCATAGTAGGCGATATGCTATGGAGTAAAGCTGGAGTTTTTTTGAGACGGTCAGTGTAGGGCATCTGTTTGAGGCCAGTAATCCTCTTTGTGAGGTACTTCTGTGGCCTTTCCAGCTGTTGCAGATGTCTTGTGAGGTACATTCCAAAAGGGGCATTGTACTCTATAATGGGTCTAATGAGTGTCGAGTAGAGGGGAAAAAATGACCTATTTTTTCCTGGATGAGAACCTTTTATGATGAGGTGTGCCACGTAAAAGGACTTACTGACTACTGTGGTGATGTGACTATCAAAGGACAGACTACTGTCCACCTGGGTCCCAAGGTCTCTTATCACACATTCAGTGTTAAGTAGACTGCTGTCTATGCAGTAGTTCATGGGTACAGAGTTTTTACCAAAGGGGATGACAATGCACTTTTTGGCATTGAGCTTGAGGCCATGGCTCTGACACCAGGCATCTGTCTCAGCGTGGCCCTTCTATAGGATTTCCACATCATTTAGGGACTTGACTATGGTTCCTAGTTTGCAGTCATCTGTGAACTTCGTTAGCCAGATGCCTTCTGTGTTAGCCTGTACTTCAGAGAAGTAGATACCAAACAGGAGAGGTCCCAGGACTGAACCCTGTGGTACTCCACTTGTCACTGGTTTGAGGTCAGATTTGGAGTGTGCAGCTTTTACAGTGTGGGTTCTGTCAGTGAGCCAGTTGGAAACCCATCTTGTGATGTAGGGATTTATACCTAGTTTAATGAGTTTAGCTATAATTCCAGAATGGGGGATAGTGTCGAAAGCCTTGGCGAGATCATGATAGGCTGTGTGAACCACCTTACCCTCATCTACGGCTTTGGTGACTGCCTCAAAGAAGTCGATCAGGTTCAGGAGGCATGATCTGCATTTCACAAACCCGAACTGGGTGGGATCTCGAGTTTGGAGGTTACCAATGTCTTTGTTTATGAGTTCCATGATGATACGTTCCATGGCCTTGCAGACCAGGCTCGTCAGGCTAATAGGCCGATAGCTCCCGGGATCAGTGGTGGCTCCCCCTTTGTGTATAACTGTTGCTGTACACCATTCAGTGGGCACAAAGCCTGATGTGAGGCTATGACTGAACGTGGTGCTTAGGTGGGGAGCCAGTTCGTTCTGAAGTTCGTGTAAAATGCAGCCTGGGATGTTGTCCGGTCCCATGGATGCTGTGTTTTGGTTTTAGAGAGTGCAGCTTTTACCAGCGTAGTTGTGATTACAGGGACTCTGCATTCTTCCTGTATAGATATGGGCCCTTTAGGGGGTGAGGGGGGTAAAGTTAGCACTGAACATATCTGCCAGGATGACACGAAGTTCCACCAATAAGTTTAATAAACAGCAAGGCACAAACACAATACCCCAACACTGACCTAGGTTTCGTCCTGTGGACTTCTTCAGAGTGTTGGAACCATCACAATATATACTTAGCATCAATTAGTCAATAAGATAGTTAATTGATTAATTACACTAAGCTGTTGAATCACAATGCTAAAAAGAAACATAACAGCTGGTAATACCCCCTGTTCTTTCTAAGACTAAACTAAGCCCCTATATACAAAAATAAATAATACACAATACCCAATATGTGCATTAAAAAATACAAAAAATACAAAAAATTAATAAGCATCTAAAACAATGTTAAAAAGTTGAAATTCAACTGTAGCATATTGAAGTTGTGTACTAAATTGTATGAAAAAATATGTGAAATTCTACATAAACACTGCATGAGATGTAACTGCAATGCTAGCCATACTTGAGTTTGTACAATTGGTTAAAACACATAAAATTATCCCAGTATATTTTGCAGCCTCAAATAAGGTTTAATAGATATAAATTCATTTAGGCCTGGATAAAAATGTGCATTTAATATCATTTGCCACTTAAGCTCGCATACATCAAGATGATATTCAGTTAGCCTACCTTGTTGGTTTTGGACTAGTTGTTCTATTATACAAAAAGAAAATTTGTGATCTTTATATGTTATAATATGTCGTGCTAAGGCATTAGTAGGCTTTTGATGTTGAATGTCCAGGACATGTTCCTTAATTCTATCCCTAAATTTTCTGCATGTCTTGCCCACATAAAATGCCCTGCAAAATTCACATTTAGCTAGGTAGACTACATTAGTGGAATGACAATTAAATTTACCCCTAATCATGATGTTTGTATTGTTTACAGTTATCTTACTTCCTGTTTTCATTATAAAAATACATGTAGAACACCTACCACATTTTGTGTTACCTCTTAATTTGTTTGCATTGGTATCCAAGTGAATGGTACCTCTCTCAAAAATTTGTTTTAAAGCTCTATCCTTACGAAAAATAAACTTTGGCTTACGTGATGTAAAACCCTGAAATTCCTTAAGCCTGGTGAATGATCTCCAGTTTTTTTCTATAATTTTGATGATACCATCAGTGTCTGCATTAAATGTAACTACAAACAAGATGTGTTCATCCCGTAAATCATACCCCTTTGATTATTAGAATTGTTGTTAAATAATGGATGTGAACTTATTGGTGGAACTTCGTGTCTTCGTGGAGTGATATTTTAGCCGTTTTTTTGGTTATCTGGTTTATATCTGCCAGGATGTTGGCAATATTAATCAAAAGAAACTGCTCAAGGCTGGAAAATACGAAACCACAGATTAGCGTAACTTCCACTTTATTCAACGCTTTCGTAAAAAACGTCTTCAGAACCAAAAGAAATGTTACATCAAACATTCATTTAAATACTGCACACAATTAAAATCAATTAATCAATTGCATAGTGTAAAATTGTAATTAAAGAGCCCTTTACAAAAAACAAACTCTTCATTTATCATTATGCACTATAGAATGGGCATAATTGAATACATTACATTAACAAACATTATAAAACATATGCTTCATGATCTTTTAAGAAACATTTAATATCGATGGCTTCATTTAACCCAGGAAAATGATCTGCCTGTAATTTAATTTGCCATCTAGTTTCTCTTTGAGCCAAAAAATTCCTGTAATCACCCCACACCCCCCCCACCCCAAGTTAAGGAAACTGGAAAGTATACTGAAATTTTATGTTTCAGTATGAACATGAGTGTTGACAATATAGGCATACGTAATATTATAAACAATAATTGGAAGATCCTCGAAGGAAATGCTGATTTAATGGCAGCTATTAAGGGGAAACCAAAGTTTGTTTATAGGAATGAACATAGTTTGAAAGGAGCATTTGAAAAGGGGAGAGATAGAAGCACATGTAGCATTAAGAAGGGGTACATCAATAGGGGTATGCACAAATGTCATGATTGTTCTGTTTGAAGGTTTATTTTAGAAGGTCCTTATATTCAACTTCCTCACATACCTAACACTATAGGGGTCCCTGGTAATTTCTGTTGTAAAACAAAAGGAGTTGTTTATATTGCAGTGTGCGACAAATGCTCATCATTTTACATTGGTATGACTACTAGAACATTAAATGTTAGAATGAAGGAGCATATGTATAATATTAGAAAAAAGGACAAAAAACAAATATTTTATAGACATAGTGTTGAATGTATTGGTTTAAAAAAAATTTTGTTTTCTATCCTGGAACACTGTGAACCTGATTACAGGGGGGTGATTACAGGAATTTTTTGGCTCAAAGAGAAACTAGATGGCAAATTAAATTACAGGCGGATCATTTTCCTGGGTTAAATGAAGCCATCAATATTAAATGTTTCATAAAAGATCGTGAAGCATATGTTTTATAATGTTTGTTATTGTAATGTATTCGATTATGCCCATTCTATAGTGCATAATGATGAATGAAGAGTTTGTTTTTTGTAAAGGGCTCTTTAATTACGATTTTACACTATGCAATTGATTGATTGATTTTAATTGTGTGCAGTATTTAAATGAACATTTGATGTAAGATTTCTTTTGGTTCTGAAGAAGTTTTTTATGAAAGCGTTGAATAAAGTGGAAGTTACGCTATTCTGTGGTTTCGTATTTTCCAGCCTTGAGCAGTTTCTTTTGATTTATTTTTTGTCCAGCTGCTTTGTCGACTTTTGATTTTTGTTGGCAATATTAGTTGGTTCTGTAATTTTCGTGCCGTTGTGCTGTAACTCAGAGCAGATCTGGGTGTTGCCACTGAGATTCTTGACATAGCTATAGGATGCTTTGTGGTTGTCCTTAGAATCAGTGGTGATTTTGTTTTTGTAGCTAGCTTTGGAGGATCTTATAAGTGATCTCAGCTTCTTACTGAGGCTGACCAGGGACCTCCTCCACTCATGTTACTCTCTTTTGCAACAATTTCTTCCTTCTGTTGTAAAGTTTGTTTAAGGCAGGGGACCACCAGATTGGTTTCTTTTTTTTGGAGGATAGCGTCTTGCTTCTGTTTGGGATAGCATGATCCATGCACTCGTGTAAGTGCTTATAAGGTGCATTTGTGTAGGATTCAGCAGTTGTAACTGTATTGTCCATCTGCATGGGTGTCATGAAGTTCACCACTTCTGTCTTAAGAAGTATGAAGTTGGCTTTGGAGAAATTTTTTACCGTGGTTTCCTTAATGGGGGGTGGGGGCGGGATGTATATCAAGGGTGATTAGCTTATGGTCGGATCGGACCAACGAGGAGTTGACTTCAGGTGTGGAACACCGGTCACACATGTTGGTAATGACTAGGTCTAGGATATTGTTGCCCCTGGTGGGGGTGTAAATAAGTTGATCCAGGGCATTGGAGTTTATGAATTCCAGAAAGCATTGTGTGAAGGAGTTGGTACACGAGTAGTTTTCCCAGTTAATGGTATGGTAGTTGAAATCACCCATTATTAGGGTGTTTGGTTGAACCCTAACATTTTCCAGTATATCAAGAAAAGAGGAATGGGAATCTTGGGGCATGGTGGGGGATCTGTAGCAAGCTACAATTTGGATTGCAGTTTTGCCCAGAGTTAGTTGCACTTGGATAACCTCAGATGCATTATGCTGAGCAACTAGCTTGGAGGTGTGGATATCCTTAATGAAGATGGACACACCTCCGCCTTTGGTGTTCTATCATTTATAGCAATGAATGGGATGGGGACAGCTCTGTCATAGTAGGAATGAATGGACCTTCTATATCATGGAGCTGATGGCTGGCTGCATCAAGGACCCCAAAAAATAGAAAAGAAAAAAACTGAATTGGAAAAGAAGTGAAGCTGATAAAGGGGAAAGCTGAGCTTTTGGGTGCTTAAACATGCAAAATAATGAGCTACGGGTGTTATAATAGTTTTAAAACTTAGTCTATAATTAATGTTAATGAACCAGAGACTCCCCAGACTCTGGAATAGACTGCCCATACATGTCAAGCAGAGCGCCTCTTTGGCTGTCTTCAAAAGGAACCTTGACGATTGGATGGGAGAAAGGAAATTCACCCCGGGGATCACGTCAGTCGCCCTGCTAGACAGGGATCCAGGGAAGTAAATAGTGTGGGAAGAAATAGCCAGGGAATTGTTATGGCTAGGCTTGTATAGGAGGAGACCAAACCAAATATATGCAAGGAAGACAAAGTGCACGGATCAAACCAATGTAATGTTAAATCCAAAAAAGAATCCAGCATAAGGGGAAGATGAAACATCTTAGGAATTTATTATGGCAAACCCCATTGATACAAAAATAACTGCAAACCGGTTTTGGCTAGAAAATTTTAGCCTTCTTCAGTGCATCAAAAAATATTCTTAAGGTAGGCACACATTACTAGGTGTGTGTGTGTGTGTGTATATATATATATATATATATATATATATATATATATATATATATATATATATATATATATATATGTGTGTGTGTGTGTGTGTGTGTATGTGTGTATGTGTGTGTGTGTGTGTGTGTGTGTGTGTGTGTGTGTGTGTGTGTGTGTGTGCCAAAGGCATAATTACTTAATTAGAGTCTTCCAACAATTGGTTCAAACAAGAATTAGCTTAACTCATTCAAGCTTGGTTTAAATAATGCACCTAGCCTGATAATCCAAGAGGATTCTTTCTAATTTAGTATGTTGTGCCATCCAGCTTTACATGACCTGTTCCTTTGTATTTTGTCTATTATAGTAAAGGTGAATTTAACAGTGTTGTGTGTAAAAAGTGTGTTTATAATGGGCATTAAAAACCCTTTTGTTTGCTTTTATTTTTGTATCAATGGGGTTTGCCCTAATAAATTCCAAAGATTTTTCATCTTCTCCTTGTGCTGGACTCTTTTTTGGATTTAATAGGCTTGTATAGGCCCTAGGGCTGATAGCCTAGTACCAGCCTATGACCCTATGTGAGGAGAAAACTGTTGGCTGCCATATCATCTAAAAATGCAAGCTGTGTTGGGGTATGTCTTGTCTTTGGTAGGTAGGTGGGGTCATTGGGAAAAACAAGACTGGCCAAAAGGTAGCACTCCTGACAGAGTTGAATGAAATAAACTGACAACATGAATGGGGGACACTTGTAGGAAATTGAAGTTGTCCTTGAATGTTCCTAGAAAGAAATTTAATCTAATTAACGAGGAGACAGGAAGAATAAAAATAGAAAAACAATAAAACAAATAGTTCTAACATAACACGGGGTATCCATAATCATAAATAACAAGGTTATTTAGTGGAGGAAGTAAGAAAATTAGGGGACAGAGCTACACTTTTGAACAGGAAGTGCATTAGTAAGTTAATCAAAGATTTCACAAGGACATAAGAGCAGGAACAAGACAAATGGGTGCATATTTTGAAAGGAGACACCCAAATAAAACTTTTGTTCTAATAACTAAGAAAGATTTTATAAGATGTTGAAAGTTTTGATGTACATAGTTCTAAGGTTTTGGTTTTTGGGGGAGAAGTTGTTTATTTGTTTTAAAAAGTCAGTGGAAGGGTTTAAATGAAAAGTTCTGGCTGGGAAGTCAACAAACTGTTATAAAATAATGCAATAAGGAAGTTAAGGGCACTGCACAAACAGAAGCGTTGAAGTCCCAGTGTATTGGAAAAGAGACCTTGGAATATAGTTTTGAGCATGTTAACATGGAACATAAATGGTTTCACAAATAAAACAAAAATTGGATAAAATGTTAGTATATATTTGGTACAGTAAAACCAAGTCAGTGATACTTCAACAGACACATTTGGGGAAAACAGAGTACAAAGAATAAATAAAAAAGGCTTTAGGGAGGGTTACTATGCTAATGCAATTCAAGGGAAGAAAAGGTGAGTAATTATTTCAACTGCTGAAGTGATGCATATTGCCATAGAAAAAGAAATAAAAAATGTGTAGGGGAGATTTATGATGTTGAACGATAACTGGATGGGAAGCAGAATAGCTTTGGTGACCATGCATACACCCCCCCCCCCATAAAAAAACAAAAAAGGTATAGTTAAAACAGATATTAGGTTTTTATATATATATATATATATATATATATATATATATATATATATATTTCAAATTTAGTAGTGGGTAGAGAAGATGAAAGTGGGGGTCCAAGGAAAAAGACAGTTACCTCCAAAAGGATGTCAGTAGGAAATTACTTTAAAAGTTATGGAGTGATAGATACTGGACAATGTGAGGCAGCGGAGAGAAATTCTACAGTTTTCTTAGGAAGAGTGGTATTTGGGATAGGTCAGATAGGATTTATAT